>NW_015389156.1:13045-87741 GCF_001527695.2 Protobothrops mucrosquamatus | reverse complement strand
ATTGCAGCGGCCCAAGGACAACCACACAGAGGGAAGAGTACCGAGGCAAGAGCTGAACCGAGTCACACAGTTCCCCGCCGATCAACGCGAGGGCATCGGCCTCCCACATATCTGAAGGACTATGTAACCACTATTCATCAAGGACGATAGCAAGAACTTTGAGGGGAGGGGTGTTGTGTTCTTTTGTATTCCCCCCCCTAATCCCCTATGCGCATCCTGATCACCCATTAAGGGTGATTGCCCTTCTCCATCTGCATACAGTTTCATGCCCGTTGCTGGTTGGCTAACTAGCAACGGGGTCTTACCAGCCAATGGAATTGTGTGATTACGAGCCAGGGGAATCCCATAAAAGAGGGCTCCCCTGGCCCAGATGCCAGTCCGGATTTACTTATGCCTTGCCAATAAACCGAGAGCTGACTGTCACTCGACTCGTGTCTTACTGCCTGCGCGATCTAACACAGCCGCTTCCTTGCTTGCTGCTTTTCTCCGGCTGCAGCCATGCGCAACACACCAGAGGGAGTCTGGCAGCTGCAGCTCTTTCCCCGCCCCCGTGCGCTCCTCCACTGCCTGTGCTCTCCTCCCCCTGCAGCCAAGGAGAAGCAGCAGGCAGGAACCGCAGCCGCCGCCGTCGCACTACCATCTTGCTCAGCAATAGCGCCGGTGGCAGCAGCAGCAGCCAAACTCCAATTGCCTCCTCTTTTATGCCCTCCCCGCTCTGGTCCGGTGAAGGTCGGTCAGGACCCCTGCAAGCGAGATGGGCAGGGGCGTGAATCGGCATGTGCTCAGAAACACCGATCTCGTGTTCCTGCCCATTTCACTCGCTTGCTTTCCACTTGCTTTCTGCAAGCAAGTGAGATGGGCAGGAGCTCCTGGGCCCCCTGCACCTGCCGTTAACCCTCCTGCCACCATGCAGGGTATGGTTGGCGCCCTCGCCCAGATGCCCTCACCTCCCCCAAGCATTTTTTACTCACCTGCTTTTAGCTGCACTCCCTTTCTCCTTTTGCTTCTCTGCCTTCACCACGTGTTTGTGGGTAAAAAATAAAAAAAAGTTCCATGAGATTTCTAACTTCTCGCGAGAAGTTAGAAAGTCTCACGGAACTTTTTTTTTTGTCTCACAAACACATGAAGGCTGAGAAGGACAGGAGAAAGGGAATGCTGCTGAAAGCAGGTGAGTAAAAAACGTTTGGGGGAGGTGAAGGCATTTGGGTGGGGGCGAGGGGGACCCAGGCAATGCGTCGCACAACTCCAGCGGAATCTCCACTGAAGACTGCTTGAGGCTGCCTGCCTCATTATTGGGTTCTTAGGCAAAGATGGAGAGACAAACAGAATAAGTAAAAAATTGAAACAGAACTCAATGTAGGATCTGGGGATAATATGAAAAATAATATAGGTAGTCTTTGACTTACAACCATTCATTTAACGACTGTTTGAAGTTACAATGGCACTGAGAAAAATTACAACCAATTTTCGCACATATGACCATTACATTATTTAATGGTCAGTTTTTCAAACTTCTATGAATATTAAAACTCTAGGGCAGAGGTCCCCAAACCTTTGGGCACCAGGGACCAGTTATGTGGAGAGAGATTTTTCCATGGACTGGAGGGGGGGATGTGGTTTTGTGTGCTGCCTGCATCCCGCGGATGGGGCTTTGCTTGTTTGTGCAGCCCAGTTGCTGGCATGCCATGGCCCAGTACTGGTCCATGGACTGGGGGTTGAGGACCCCTGCTCTAGGGGGTTCCCAAACCCACCCAACGTGCTTTCCTCAGCAAGAGCTTCTAACCCTTTCCCTTCCTGAGCAGATGCTGAGATGAGTGGGGCTCTCATCACTCACCATCGTGGACCATGAAGCTACAGTGTAAATTGTTCTGAACCAATTCAGCACTGTTTAGTGCAAATCCTATTAATTACTGATTGCAACCAACAGACCGAAGAAAATGTAGTGTGACTATCTTAGAGAGGGAATGGTGGCTAGGGCACTTGATATTGTTCTATTGAATCAACAAGCAGGTATGATGAGATGCATACTTCATACAGATAGTCCTCGACCTGTAAACAGTTTGTTTAGTGGTTGTTCAACAGCACTGAAAATACTGACTTATGACCAATTTTCACACACAAGACTGTTGCAGCATCCCCATGGTCACATGATTTACATTTGGATGCATGAAAACTGACTCATATTTATGATAGTTGCAGTGTTCTGGAGTCATGTGATACCTTTTTGCGACTTTCTGACAAGCCATGTCAATGCGGAAACCAGATTCACTTAACAACCATGTTACTAATTTAACAGCTGCTGTGATTCACTTAACAAATGTGTCAAGAAAAGTCATAAAATGGGCAAAACTCAGTTAACAAATTTCTCACCTAGCAGCATAAATTTTTGGTTGAATTGTGGTCATAAGTTGAGGACTACCTGCAGTTTTATTGATTCCAAGAATCTTCACATTGCCTGCCACTTGGAAGTGTCAGTCTTGTGCATCCGTGCTTCTTTCAGGCCTAAAAAGATCTAAATGGCTTAATTAGCTACAACACTAGAATATGGCATTTCCCCATTCAAACAATAATCTTGTGATTGTGGGGTCCTAGGTGCTCTCTGGGCTTGGTGGGTTTTTTGCAGACATTTCATTACCAAACTAGATAACATCATCAGTGCTAGAAGGGAGTACAATCTACCACTAATGATGTTACCTAATTTGATAATGAAACCACCAAAAAAACCCACCAAACTCAAACAGCACCAAAGACCCCACAGTTCAACCCCGAGCTGCAAGTATTCTCTTCTATCAGTAACCTTCTGATTACATGAATTTGTCAAAATATAAGTGAGTCTGGTTATTGAAACTTTGTAGACCTTTTTATAATAAAATAAAATGTGTTGTTTGCTGCAAAACTACAGATTTGCACATGAAAGCTAGTAAAGCCTATTAGATAGATTTTCTTTCTTCAACCAATAGTAATCAGAATGAGTTACTTTCTAACTGTTCAGAAAAAATTTAATGTGGTGCAATCAGTACAAAACACTTCTTAAAAGTTTGTTCTTTATTAGAATGAATGAATATTATGTTGCCATCTGGTGGATTTCTTTTGCAATAATAGCAAGTGTCCAAAAATAACTCTTTTTTTCTTTTCTACAACATCTATATAGTAAGGGTTCCCAAAATTTCTTAGTTTACGTCACTGTCAGTGTCTCAGTGATTTTTTCACAGCACCCCAAAGGTTTCCCAAACTGTTGACTGGAGAATTCTTGGAGTTGAAGTCCATAGGTCTTAAAGTGGCCAAAGGTGGACACCCCTGATCTACAGCATAAAACAAAATGGAAATTTGAGTCAATGACGTGCAGGCATCGTGCTAATTGGTGATTTTGTTTTAGAAAAAAAAATATTTTTAAAAATAAGGTTTTATCTGGCTTGTTCATACATGCCCATTCTTTCTTTAATTTATTAATATATTTTAGAAAGCCAATGGCTTCAGAAAGAAAGCCTTATCACCTTTGTCTAAAGGTACAAAACAATTTGTTTCATAAATAATAATGTAATAGGAAGGTGAATTTCAATAATATATAACCATATCAATTGAATTAACAAGCTGCTTTAAAGGGAAATGTTCAGTGTATTTTCTCTTTTTACTGGTGATGATACAAAATCCTTGTAAATTATTTTTAATATTTCTTTTCTTAGCGAGTCATTAATTTAAGTCAGAGTAGCTGTGTTAATTTATTGAGTTAATTTACCAGTAACAGTAGGCTTCCAAACTGTAATTTATTTTTTCTTTAAAATATCTGTTTTATTCATTCTATTTTATTGGGGATAGGTTAAGTTTTAAAGCAGAATGTTCTCTAGTTTAAAATGTAAAAGCTGGGTGGAATGTTGGCTGTTCTTTTGCTATGATTCATAACCTATCTTCAAGTAGGCTATATTTTTTACTAGTTTCCTTTGGCTTAACTGAAAGCAGCTATTAAGTGTCAAGTCCAGTATTTCAATTAAAAATGGGCAATCATTAACAAGCAAGCAAGTTGACCTTTGCTTAGACAATGGAAAAGTTAATATGAACAGACTGTAACTTGCAATTTATAACTGGAAGACAAAGGGGATCAGAATGTTTAAAATCTGAAAGTTCTACCTTCCTTTTTTTATAGGTTTTATTAATTTTTAAAAATTACAATCTTTAAAGCTTAGTAAACAACATGTTGTCCGGGTTCACATATTTAACATTAACGTCTTCAATATAAATCTATTCAGTACTGCACAATCCAGTATTTTTTCCTTAATCTTCCTTTCTTCCCCATATTTTCCCCTTTTCCCCTCATTAAACAATTACAATTCTTAATACTATTGATATATACAAAATTAGGTATAAACATCTTCATCATATTTTACTAATATTATAGAAGTAACAATAATATCAATTCATAAGTCAATATCCTGTTTTTTGTGCTCTTATTAAAGTTTGATTTCCCATCAATATTTAAAGTATCTTTGTCAGTTATGATTTTCTCAATATTAATTACATTTATATAGCTAAAACATTTATTCATACCAATCCTCCTCTTATTTTCAAATTTCCCATATCAAAAGAAAAAAAATGCTATTTTAATTCTAAATCATATCTTCCATTATAAAAATCTAAGGGTCATCTGTTCTTTTAATCATATTCGAACAAATATATTAAACAGATAGTGCCCCCTCTGATAGATCAAATCCTCTGTTTTTTAAGTCTAACTCTCACTTTCTTTCTTTGCCAAGCAGCTTTCCAGGACCTGGCAATTAAATTACCCAAGAATTTTCTTTCTATTTTTGTGCAAGTTGCTTGGCATGAGAAGGACAGTTTAGGTAGAGTATTTTTTTGGGGGGGAACTCCACCCATCACATTCCCTAGACATTTGCCTTGCTCGCTCTATGTTCCATTTTCTAGACTCTTTTCCTTGTCATCATGTGTATTTTGGAGAAAGGAGTAAAGGGTCTTTTGTATTTTCATTGTTATAGGTAGGTCTTGGAGTATTTTATTTGTGTATGGTAGTCCATATTTCCCTTCTCCTATCTCCTCCATCTCTAGGTCTATTTCTTCTTCTTCATCCTCTGATTTCTGGTTTATTTGTTCATACTTTGTAGTTGTTGTCTGGGAGCTTTTCAGTTGTAGCTTCAATTTGGAGATCTGGTCCTTTATGTCATCTAGATTATTTTTAGTCTCATTATGGTTTCTTTTTATGTCCTCTTTGTGTGCAAGAATTGTTTAATGAATTTGCTGTAGCATAGAGAGAATTTCCTTCTGAAAGGTATTTGCTTTTTCTTGAGGCATCATTCCTAGAAATCCTCTAGTATCACCAGTCTCAGTAAGGGTGGAACAGAATTTCCTCTAGTTTTCTGGTCTTTATATATAGCCTTTATAATCCCATCCTAATAGCAATATTTTATAGTAATCCTTTATCTCAACTATCCTGAAAATTATCAGTCAGGCAAGGTTGTAATCCCCAATGTTCCAAGTGTTCAAAATGTTCAACCTCCCTACAGCCAGATATATTCAAAAGTCATTTTTTTTTCTCTCCCACTAGCTCTTGAGATTAAAAGTCCAAGCTCAGTAGGTATTTATAGTCCAAGAAGGTCAGGTCAAAAGTGGGGATACTATTATCTCACAGACAAACTAATTTTTTTTTCACTCTGACATGAAGATATTGCCTTCCATTTTCCCCAAACAGCAAGCAGTGGAAGAGGAATAACTATTCTTTCCAGAAACCTGAACTGAAGGTTTGAAATTAAGCCCAGGGTGACATGCAATTTTAGAGCCACTGATTCCTCACCCTTGATCTGAAAAAGAATGGAGTGTTATATAGTTCTGTATGAAAAGTACTAGATTATTTTTTGGTACATAATATATTATTTAATGCTAAAATATATAGATAAAGTATTGCAAATTGTATATATTCATTGTTTATGGAGTATGAAAAATTAAGAAGCATTATTCCCTTCTTATGAAATTAACCTAGTATCAATTAAACCAAAGTATCTAAATCTCTTTCATCTCAATTTCATTATTATTCTTTGTTTTAACCATGACCTGGTTTTTATATTTTAGAACTACCAAAATAACACTGAAATGATGTTTACAGACTGTAGATGTTTCACTTTCTATCAAATGTATTTTAATTAACAGATTGTAGCTATTATGCATTAGTGTTACTTGATAGATTAAAGTATAATTTCATGTTGATTTTCTCACACATCCAGGGTGTGTGCCTGGAATACGTACACCAAAAGCATATTCATATTTAAGAAATCAAATTAAAGGTCAAAACTAAATGAGAAAATCTCTCAGCATTTTAAGAGTCTCTGCCCAAGGTATATGAAAAATTGATAAAATGGCAGATGGTCTTTGCTGCACAGTAGCAATGAAGCTAAAGTCTGCAAGAATAAAAAGGTGTACAGCAGCTAGTCAATTTATGTTTTCTGATCTCTTCCTTGAAACTGGTGTTTTGCCCAGAGGGTCCTGTTACTTCCTCTAGAGGGCACACAGACTCTAATATGCAATAAAGTTTTAAAATGTCATGTCTTGTTCAGACTGAAATTAAATAGTTAAAAACTTGAGTTTTCTTTTAAAAAAAGCAATTGAACTTGACCATGCAGCAACCTTTATAGCTCAAGTCTTCCATTCTGCAGGTGCTGTTAATGGTAGAACAGTTGCTTATCTGTGGGCTAAACCACCACAGTGGTTTTGCCGGCAGATCTGCCAATCTATTTTTTTACACACATAGCCTAAAAAAAAGGGACAGATACTAGTAAGCCAAGCAGTGGGGTACCATAAGGATCCGTCTTAGGGCCAGTACTCTTCAATATCTTCACAAATGACTTAGATGAGGGAATTGAAAGGGAACTCATCAAATTCGCAGATGACACCAAACTGTCATGAGTAGCCAACACCTCAGAAGACAAGCGCAGGATCCAAAAAGATCTTGACAAACTTGAACAATGGGCCCTATCCAGCAAAATGAGTTTCAATGTGGAGAAAAGCAAAGTCCTACGCTTAGGCAGGAAAACCAAAGGAACAAATACAGATTGGGCAAGACCTGGCTTGGAGGCAGTAACTGTGAGAGGGACCTTGGAGTCCTGGTGGATGATCACTTAACTATGAGCCAGCAGTGTGCAGCAGCAACCAAAAAAGCTAATACAATCTTGGGTTGTATAAACAGAGGCATAGAATCAAGATCATGCAAAGTATTAGTACCACTTTATAAAGTACCACTTTATAAAGCTCTAGTAAGACCCCACCTCGAATACTGCAGCCAATTTTGGTCACCGCATCACAAAAAAGATGTTGAAAGACTGGAAAAAAATTCAGAGAAGAGCAACTAAGATGGTCAAAGGTCTGGAGACCAAAGCGACCAAAGAACGGCTGCAGAACTTGGGTTTGGCTAGTCTAAAGAAAAGAAGAAATAGGGGAGACATGATAGCAGGGTCTGCCACAGGGCAGAGGGGGACAGGTTGTTCACCAGAGCACCAGAGGGAAGGATGAGAAACAATGGTTGGAAACTGGTCAAGGAGAGAAGCAACCCGGAATTAAGGAGAAACTTCCTGACAGTGAGGACAATAAACCAATGGAACAGCTTACCCCCAGAAATCATAGGCGCTCCATCGCTGGAAGTTTTTAAAAAGAGACTGGACAATCATCTGACTGAGATGGTATAGGACCTCCTGCTTGAGCAGGGGGCTGGACTAGAAGACCTCCAAGATCCCTTCCAGCTCTATTCTATTCTATTAAATGGAGTTTGTTGAAGGAATGATCAAAATTGTTATAATATTGACACATGTAATGTCTTTTGACTTTCTTTTGTCAACAATAGTAGCTGTTATGCTGTCAAAAAAGATGATTAAAGTATATCAAGGAAACTTAGCTCAATCACTGTCTTCCACTTATCCCTGAAGCTGCAATAGAGCACCACACTCTTGCCAGTTATATCCCCAAGTATTTCAAAAACCACAGATACAGTGTCCACTTCTAATTACCATGTGCACAATAGGGAACTTTATTTGCTTAGCCTGCTTCATAATGTAACTACAACTTACATCCTTTCCCTCCAACTTACTACTGTATACAGATCACCAGGCTAGGGATTTTCTCCCTCTGAAAATAGGAAGTCTTCTAGCACAGGGGTCCCCAAACCCCTGGTCCATGGACCAGTACTGGGCTGCAGCATGCCAGCAACCGGGCCGCACAAACAAGCAAAGCCCCCTCTACGAGATGCAGGCAGCACACAAAACCATGCACACACTGGTCTATGGAAAAACCTCTCTCCACGGAGCTGGTCCCTGGCGCCGAAAAGGTTGGGGACCTCTGTTCTAGCAGATGGTGAACTGTTGAGTTTAGAAGAGGGAAGGATCGTTTTTTTAAATCACCACCAGCAGAAAGAGGAGCTTTATTTCCATTAGTCCACAATAAAGTAAGCTTCAAGCTATGCATTGCTTATGATACTAATTGTTAGAACTGTGTCAACTTTTGGTCGTTGGAAAATATAACTCTTTCTTTCTCAGAATAGATATTTGCAATACAGAGTGGAAGAGAAAATTACAGTAAGAGACTTCTTACAGTCTTCTATAAGGGATGATTCTTTGTTTTTTGAAGGACCAGATTTTCTGAAATGATAATTGATTTTTCCAATATGAAGCACAGAGGACCTCTACTGATAGTGATGAAACAAACCCTAAGAACTGGTTGAATATTCAGGAATATTTTATGCTCCGTCATCACTTATCCTCATTGAACAACTAAGTACAGAAATTAACTTTTGCAGCTGCTGAATAACTGATTTCTGTCCTACTACCTTTTGGTGCATCACATCCACCAAATATTGCTTATCAAAGGAAAAATATTCTAGGGAAGGCATTGTGTTATGAGCAAAAGTGGAAAAAGGCACTCACATAGTCCCCTTTCAAGACCATGATGCAGTGGTCCTCGATATGGTTGCAAATACTGTTGAGGTTGATGTCTCCCCATACTCTTTGAAAGCTGTTTAAGAGACAGCGGCCTAACAGATGCAAACATATGTAGCATAATGATTAGTGAGAAGAAAAGCTACATATGTATATCTACTGCCACTCCAAGTAGGATGGAACATTATCTTAAGCATCTAATATTTGGAATGTTTTCAGTTATTGATAATGCAGGATAAATAGTTGATTGTTTCAATTGTAATGGAGTTTTCTGGAAGGCCTCTGCAGTCGAGAACCGAGCTATAGATTGAATCTGTATCTTGGTTCTCGGCTGCAGAGGCCTTTCTGGAAGGAGCGCTGTGTACATCAGTCATGAGCTCTATTCTCAGCTGCAGAGGTATTTCCTGAAGGCCTCTGAGGGCAAAATGGAGTTTGGGGGTGACGTGCGCGAGCAGCAGTGAGTGGCCGCAGAAGAAGTGAGCCAGCTGGGCCACCAGCCACAAAGTGAGACCATGGAAAAGACCCTCCCCCTGCAAATATGACCTGGTGCCCAGTGGTGGGATTCAAATACGTGAACAACCAGAAGTCCAGAAGTCCATTCTGGGCCAGGGCAACAAAAAATTGACTACCGATTCTGCCGAACTGGTGCCAACCGGCTGAATCCCACCACTGCTGGTGCCTCTTTTGGAGGCAAAAAAAAAAAAGTTCGGGTCTTATTTTTGGGGAAACATAGTGTACTGAAAAGGCATTTTTAGAAAAGAGAAGTAGCAGGGTCTCAATCCAGTATTATCTTTGGAGGGATGTGAATTTACTGAGTAAAAGGGATAGAAGTAAGCTTTTTGTAAAACTATATACAACATGCTTAATGCTGTGTTGGATTCACTTCCATATAGTCTAATCAATGATTGTATCCTGTTTTTCATTTCCTCAATCCCCAGAACCATTTCTTTGTATGTTTTGAACATCCAAATCTTTCTCTCTGATACTTTACAAAGGAAATGCCTAATATCATATTAGGAAATTGTCAACCAAACTGGATGGAAATTACGGTGTTCCTGTTAAAAAGCTGGCAATGATTTTAATGTCACAAACCAAATCTGAAATGATCACTTTCTAAATAAAAGACACTGAGGACTTGCACACCCATCAATATTTTTTTACAATTAGAAATGTTCACAGAAACTATACAGTGATTCTTCCAAGGAATCTGGGGTGAAGTTTGTCTTTCAAAGATTGAACTGAACCATCTCCTGTTTGAGCCATTAAAACAATGGCCATGTCGGGTATTATTTCTTGGACAAGCCTAATTCCACTCAAGGACATAAAGATATTTATGGTTACTTAATGTATTATCATATCTTGGTTTTCAGTGTGAAGAGATTTCAGTAGCTGCTAATTTTCATAATTCAAAAACTAAAAATCTATCAAACAAAAATAAAATAGAATAACTAATAATGGATATTAATAATTGAGCACTTTAATGTTTGGCTTTCATATATGCTGGGGTTAGGTTTATTTCTATTTTATCCAGTTTCTTTTATAATTGCTGTAGTTTTATATTGTTTTCTTTGTAAACATTAAAATGTCTTGGTCAACCCTCCAAGGCACAATAGTGGTTTAACAAAAACAGCTAGGATGGAATTATATCTGGTATTGTTTACCTGTTTCCTTTTTATCTGCATCTTTTATGTTGACTATACATGTAAGTTTCAGTAATCATAGATTTCTAACGTACTTGACTAGTCTTCTACAATTTCCCAAAGCCAAAAGGGATCAGTGTTAGTTCTGGTTCATAAATCCAGATCTTCCAAAATAACTCAATAATAGGGATATTTATATAACTGTACTCTAGATTTTATCAAACTGCTACCTTCGAAATGTTATTTGGTAAAAAGACTGGCATGCTCAGAAACAAGTAATGAGAATGTAAAAATGCAACAATGAGAGCTTGCTATCTTTCTGCTGTGGGCCAAAAGCAGAAACTGACCTTTTGTTCTTTTATCTGCTTTGGCAGACAATGGTTGCTATATAATTTAAAATACCCTTGATGTGATAGCATAAGAGATGCTATCTTACATAGATTAAAACACTATTAATTGCCAAAGGGCTCAAGGGAAGATTGCAAACCACCAAACATTTTCAGAAAAATAACTTGAGGGCAGATCCCATGATATTTTCCTCTTCTTGGGTGCTCTTCTTAATTCCTGCCTCCTGTGTTGAAGCACCCTCAGAACTGCTCCAGAGATTTGGAAGAATTTGATGGGAGAAGGGGAGTGAATTAATTTGTTGTGCCATTAAGTGGTAATGGCACAGAACAGTCATTTTAAAACTATTCCTTTCTTTTCTATGTTCTGAGAAATCTGATCCAAGCATGTATTGCTATAACCTTCCAAACATTAATGCATGGTCCATTGTATGACTTACTTCTGTTTTAAACATGTAAAATTTCCTGACAAAACTGGGGGTTTTTAAGAAGAGATTGGACAGTCACTTGTCCAGAATGGCATAGGGTCTCCTGCTTGAGTAGGGAGTTGGACTAGAGCAGTGATGGCGAACCTTTCAGAGACCGAGTGCCCAAAAACTGGCCCCGCCCCCGCTTTACCCCCTGCCCCGTCTCCACCCCGCCTGCCCGCAGGGCCACTCACCACCTCCAGGGCCCAGTGTAAATCACCCAGGCAGCCCAGCAGTGCCATGGAGGCCACGCCCTCTGCCCGCACACTGCAGCATCAACTGTGCGCGATGGGGCATGAAGGCAGAGTCTTGTCTACGCTGCCTGACTGCCATGTCCTTGGCTGCGCTGCTCTGCGTGGGCCATGCTCGGGGACGACTCTCCTCCAGAGGGGCTGCTGGTGAGGAGGAGGTCACGGGGGGAGGCGAGGCTGGGGCAACGGCACGTGTGCCACCTCTGGCACGCGTGCCATAGGTTCGCCACCACTGGACTAGAGGATCTCCAAGGTCTCTTCTAACTTATTCTGTTCTGTTAAATTGAGTCAACTCTATAATTAATTTCCAAGCAAATCAATGCATGCTGAAGAGGAAATAGTTGACAAAGTTCAAAATTACATGGATTGTATATGGATTTCACTTAAAACCTCCCAGAGCTTAGCTGCGTAGGGGAAGTAAAGATAGATCTGTAATGTAACTTAAAGCACATTTTTAATTCTTCTTCATTTTTCTTCTTTCTCTTCTTCTAGGAACCTAGACCTTTATATACTAAAAGGTGCCAGTATTATACAAGTGGAATCGGATACTTATTTGATGCCTACCAGACAGAGGTAAGCTATTATTGTTAGATTAAGATCTAGCTTTGTACAGTACATGGAAAGGTGACTTACAAGGTGACTTTTTTAATCTCAGGACTCAATCACTGGAGGTTTATTTTCTGTATTTTGGCAGCATAGAAATGCTATTGTATGTGTGGCAAGAATATTTGCTTTGGAACTGAAGTTCATTCCATTCTTGTTACATAAATGATTTGTTGGAAAATGCCATTGCTCTTTTCCTGCGGATGTTTGTGCGGAATGACATTCTGTCAGATGTACCCAAGTTACCTTAATAGCTGATGATTTATATTGGCCCCCAAACCTCAACTTTTAATTGTAATAACCTGACAAAATCCAAGAATGTCTACAGATTCTATCCCGAGTGATGGTCTTCAGCCAAGGACAGGAACAATCAGGCACAATCCTGGGGCTGAAGTAAAATTTTGGTTCTTTTACTCTCAGGAGTTTTGTTGTTGTTTTGTTTTGGCAGAGTATACTTCCAGCCTATTGAATAAAGAAACCATCCACATAAACAAAACAAAAATAGGATGTGGGGGGGAAAAGAAGCCCAGGAGAGAATCTAAACTTAACCTATTCAAATGAACTGCTGTTTTCTGAGAAATAAAATTAAGGCCTCTTTAACATGTTTGCATATTTTTCATCTACTTTGAACAACATATTCTGCTTCTTTACTATTGGAAAAAACAAGGGAATTCTATATATATTGATGTTTAATTCTCTGGCTGCACCCTACTTCTGAAGTTTATTTGTTTTCCTCTATTATTTTTACAAATGGCTCAAGGCAGCAAACATATTCTCCTCTCCTATTTCTTCCACACAACAACCCTGTGAGGTGGGTTGGACTGCAAGAGAGAGTGACTGACCCATAGTTATCCAGCTGGCTTTCATGGTTAAGGCAAGTCTTGAATTCACAGTCTTCTGTTTTCTAGCCTGGTACCTTAATCACTAGACTAAACTAGATCTCATAGTTATAGCTCTCTTATGGGTTTTTTGTTGGTGTTGTTATTTTCCTCTCTTTTAAATATTGATTTTAGGTACCATCTATTCCTGAAAATTGGAATTTTTGGGAACTTGCATCACATTGATGGAATGCTACTTTCATCATTCGTCTCTCCTCACTTTGCCCCTTTGATCTCTAGCAGTGTTAGGATTTTTACTTATCCAGACAGTTTTTGTTGCATCTTGACTTTTTTAAACTATAACTTGCAGACATACCTGCATCTTTGAAAAGCAGTTACATAGATTTATTCTGACTTGCTTATCTCCATGCAATTCATTTATGTTATTATTTTTTCTTATGGAATTTGATGTTTTGCACATCCTTCTTATTCTATTATCCTCCTACTTTGTCACACAGAAATGATTTTGCAGTGTCTGCGAAATATGCACTGTTTTCAAAGCTACTGTTGCAAAATGAAGATTGTAGAAGGAGATACTGTAATAGAAAGTAAATAAAGCAGAACTGAAAATGCAAATAATGCATATTGCAAAGCTCCAGATATACATCGTTGCTTGTTCTTTTAGTTTCTTTGGACTTACAGGAATCACAATTATTAATTATAGCAAAACTTTGGATCTTACAAGAGTAAGCTCAGTAGGAGCCCACTTTAATTCCTATCAAATGCGGAAGGACCCAAATCTAAGTCTGAAATAACAGTGAAGAAATGAAATCCTATTTGCTCTCGAAATAATTGCTGCTTCCCAGTCATGTTTCAGAAAACAGAGACTACTTCCAATCTTGGACTAATTCCAGAAAAAAATGGAGGAGGAAGATTCTATTCCTGGAAAAATAATTCTCTTTCCCTTTACTGATGTGGATAGGTTTTCCAGAGTTGAAAACTAATGTAAAAACAATGGATCAAAGAAAATAGGGATTTCAGAGCAGCTCAGAGCTAGCCTTCATTTATTTCTTCCCACTGATTGAAATTTGATGACTTTTTTTTTTTTAAATAAAACAACAGAAGCTGTAAATGCTCCCCCTTCCTCATTTCTTCCCTACTTTTTCTCCCACCAATAAGGTCCTCAGCCGCATCCTTGTTTCTTCAATGAAACATCTCTGGAATTTAGGATTTTCTGGCCAGCATTGCTGATGATTATATCTCAGTTCTGAAATAAAATATTATAGTTTTCATTCTCCCTATCACTTTTTTCCTTCCTAAAAAGCAAGGGTTAACAGTTTCAAGGATATATGATAATAAATTGTGTAATCGCATAGACTCTTAGAATTGTAGAATTGTACAGGCCAAGCCCTCTCAGGGCAGGATTCTGCTTAAAGCATCTCTAACAGATGGCAGTTTAGCATTCCATAGTTCAATAGTTGGGAGCCCAACATCTCCTGGGTAGCTTATTATCACACAGATTTCAGTGGATCAAAGTCCCCTTATCCTCAGTATATCATACAGATATACAGGGCTTTTTTTGTCATAGAACGCCCAGAACCTTTTTTGGATGGAACCTTATAGGATAGGCAAGGCGGGTTGTATGACGTGTGAGTTCCGGCACCTTTTTTTTTTTTTTACAAAAAAGCACTGCAGATATATAAAACTTCTCTGAACACCTTTATTCATCAGGAGCCAGTTTGGTATAGTGCTTAAGATAATATTTCTCAACCTTAGCAACTAAGAACTCTGGGAGTTGAAGTTGACCTTGAGTTAAAGCATCAGGCTAGAACCGGAGGACTGTAAGTTCTAGTCCCGTCTTAGGCACAAAGTCAGCTGGGTGATCTAGAGCAGCCATTCTCTTTCCTTCCTAAGATAACAGCAAACCATTTCTGAAATTTTGCCAAGAAAACTGCAGAGACTAGCCCAGCAGTCACCAAGATACAAGAATATCTCAAACACACACACATGCACACCTCTATTAACAGGCTTTTCTGTGTGTTTTGGGCATTGCTGTGCTGTTGGTATTATAAATTGTGTCCTCAGGAACAGTAGCAGCCATCCATGCAGCCAGGAAACATGTTGGGGAGTTACAGTTCAACCAGAGATAAACAGGGAAATCATCTAAGAATCCAGATTGTTCTACAACCCTGCCTTTTCATCAGCTATGTTTGATACATTAGTGAGGTCCAGGTGACTAGCTTGGCCAGGTTTGCTTGTCTTGGATGGATATTACCTGGTGGGAGGAGGAAAGGATTTCTGTGGGGCAAGAGAAGGCCTTTCTGTTCTGGTGAAGGACAACCCTATTCAAGCACACTGAAAGCAAATTTGGCAGCCCTTTTTTATGAGCTTTCAGCGGCTCCTGGTTGCCTATCCATATAAGAAGAGATTCAGCAATACTCTGGTGCAATAGGTGGCACTAATAATTATCAGTTGCCTTCTCTTTACACAGGTGACCTGTTATGCCTTAAATAACAAATGCCAGCTGAAAGTGAAAAGTAATACGTGTTACTGCTGTGATTTATATAACTGTGAAAAGTAAGTATCTCTTAGACCGGGGTCCTCAACCCCCAGTACCAGTTTATGGCCCATTGGGAACTAGATGATACAAGTGGTGGATGAGTGTGTAAAGCTTCATTTGCACATACACAGGAGCTAGGTCCATGGATTCAGAAGGGTTGAGGACCACTACCTCAGACCAACCTATCACAGGGTAGCTATGGAGGAGCAGAAGGGAACTTTGTTGTATGCTGCCCAGAGTTGCTTTTTGTGAGATGTGCAGCCATATAAATTTGCTAGATAGACAGATGATAGATAGATAGATAGATAGATAGATAGATAGATAGATAGATAGATAGATGATAGATAGAGTAGATGATAGATAGATGATAAATGTAGGCCATCATGAGCTCCTGAACAAGGGGAGGCTTGAAATATAAGCAACTAAAATCACTAGCATAACCAATACGCCGATTCCTGCACCCTGTAAACCCCAGGCATAGAAACATGTCTTTAGAGTCTCAGGAGAGGCCCATAGGGTTGGGCCATCCTCATCTCCTGGGGGCTACCCCAGAAAAGACATGTCTTCTAGGTTTGCCAACTAGCATACTCTATTCAACAAGAGCCGAAGCATGCCCATCCTGCCTGACCAGATCAGATGAATAGAAACAATTGGGGAGAGATGGTTCCTCAAGTACCCTGTCCCAAACCACAAACAGCTTTAAAAATGACAACCAGTACCTTGAATTACACCTGGAAGCACATTGGTAACTACTGTAGTTCAAAGAGTATTGGGGTGCATGTACTGAATAACTGGCAGCATTTACTACTTGCGCTGTTGCATTCTGCACCAGATGAAACTTGTAAATGCTCTTCAAGGGCAGCCCATGTAGAGCACATTTCAGTAATCCAGAAAAGAGATCACAAGAGCATAATGATAACAAGGATTTAACTATTACAATGTTTTCCAGAGTAAAAATGTGGATTTTTTAAAAAGTGTATTCCTCCTTAAAACTACAAATGTTTTCTTTGTATTTGTCTTAGAAAAAAAAATCATGATATCTAGCACCTTGCTATAGTTTTTAAACCTAGGCCTCTTGTCAATTTACCCTGAGAGCTATTGTTGGAGGGGCAGGAAAAGAAGGAGTTAGTACAGTCCGACTACTGTAAGAGAGAAGGGACAAGATTGGAATGGCACCATTTTGCTTTTCATCAGGTGCTAAAGCTCTAATATCCTGTTTCCAGCTCAGAACATTCTATCAGCTATTATGAATTCCTTGGTGTGAGCAGCTGTCAGGATGTGGTTCACCTCTATCGACTGCTTTGGTCATCCACCGTCTTGAACATCATTGGCTTGTTCCTTGGCATAATCACAGCAGCCATACTTGGAGCCTTTAAAGATGTGGTAAGTCTTGCCTGCTATTGATGGACATTGATCCATGCTAGCATGCTCATGTTGTCCTGGCAAAATAAAATAAGAATATGCAGTACTTTGGACTTGAACCCAGAGTAAGTATGGCATACACTTTATACTTGTACATTCCTCCTTTGAGGCCTGTTTTCCTGGGACGGCTGAGGTGACCAAGGAAAAATATGTGGTTGAATTAAAGAGTTGCTGATGGTGTGTACCTTATGGCTCCCTGGAGGGATTATAAATATAAAGCCACCTTAAAATTAAATCTAATCCTAGTGACCATGGATAGACTGTGTTCATATTGTTTTCTTGTCAACAATGTCTATGTGATTAGTTGTTACTTTCTTCAAGGACATTTACCTTTTTGAGTCACTTCCTTGTGTTCTGGATGCATTAAAAACAATTTTTAAGGACAGATTTCATGAGATATGTCATAGATCTGATTAACTGCCCATGAAACCAAAACCAAATGAAGCAAGATTCATTTCTGTCTGTCACTGATTAAATAGTTAATCGTATCAGTTATAATTTGACTAATGAAAGAAGTACAATTTGAGGCAAATTGAGATGCTGCACGTGTGTTGCCATAATCTGTGCATCAATGCTTAATTTATAATTTGTAGGATGGATACTTAAAAATGGAAACATTAAGGGAGATGCCAGGATGATAAATAAATCTTGAAAAAAGTTATTAATATTTGTTTTACTGAATATACTCACAGCATTTGGGGTCAAGGATTTGGCCCCAAACAGTCAAGTGCGCCCAAATGGAGGGGAAGGTTTCTGGAACATAAATCACAAAGAAACTGTATAAAGGGGCAAAACATATAGCCATTTTCCTCACTTCCCCTTTCTAATGCTCATCCCAGTGTTGGGATAATTAGCAAGAAGACTGTACATTCATTGGAGAGGAAGGGATTACAAGAGAGTAAGGAGTCAAACAGTGAGGAATATATCTTGAAAACAAAGCAATGCGCTAGTGCTGTTCTTTGCCTGGTTTGTTTTCTGTGAGTAGCTTAGGAGGCCAAAGAAAGTGTGAGTGTGAAACTGATTATTTCAGATAGCAACACAAGGGTGGTGGGGCAGTGTTCTAATCAACTAAGGTTACAGAGCGGAGTGTCTTGTGGTTAGCATTTTTTTAGGGAAGCGCTATCCTGTAAAGAAAAGCGGCTCAGAAAGTGATAGCTTGTTTAAGCCATTTCTCTGCTGGGGGGGGGGGGGCAAGGAGTAAAAAAACAGGTCAGGCACAAGACAGTGCATTAGCTTTATATTGTATCTTCCCTCCAACTTCAACTTCTGTTTGAGGTTATGCCTCTCATCTTTATTTTGCAGCATTCATGACATTTGGATGAATAGTTTCTATAGGAAACTCAAAGATTTTTAGTGCTTTGGGGCAATTCCTTTTTTTTTAGAAAAAAAAATTAAGGAATTGTAACAATCACATGCCATTGTGTAATAGGGCTATGCAGTATTTGGAATTTGAAAGGAAAACACACATAGCCTTATTAGAAGTTTAATCTACCACATGCTTCTAACTATCTGTCATCTTTGTGTAAATATACTAAAATTTATAATGTTTTCTCTGCTGGTCATATTTTTTTAAAATAAGAAATACATTCAAAAATATAGTGAAGTAAATATGAAAAACAAAATAAATAAAAATGGCTCCCCACTGGCTCCAAAACAGCGGAGGGGGACCAAGTAAAGCGACTGCACTTCCCCTGCCCATCCTCCGTAGCATGGCAGTCTGGCTCGGAAGGGGAGTGAAAGGGAAGAGACAGGTGTGTGGGCGGGGACTTAACTAGGGCTTATTTTGGGGGGTAGGGCTTATGTTAGGCCCTCCCCCAAAAATCAAGCTAGGGCCTATTTTCGGGATAGATCTTATTTTGGGGGAAACATAGGTATATATATTACTCTTGGCAGTTTTACATACAATTCTAATAAAATTTAACATTACATCATAATTGTCTGCTGGTCATAACGTTTTATCCTCCATGGAATATGCCTGCATTGCTATCTTCTACCTGACTGTGCCAACAATATAATTAACATGAATGTTGGGATGTTAAATAAAACATGATTGCTTACAGAAATATCTTGCACTTTTGGTTGGCATTGTATACCAAGCTATCAGACTTCACTTTTATTCAAAAGTTTGACAATGCTATGCTTGTAACTAAATTCTCATGCAATTATTAATATGGACAATTTTATATTTCCAAAGTGGGGCATGGAAATAAATGACTGTTTAGGAAACACAAATCAAGATTTGCTAGGCAACTGAAAGAAAGGCAACTTAAAGCAGTCATGCAGTACTGAGTTGGACTTTTTATATAAAAATCCACTCTTGGCAGAAAGCAGTTGCCAAATCCCCCCATGTAATATCCAAATCTGACTGCAGTTGCAATTCCCTAACCTATGCCTGAAGCAATGTCTTAAAAGAATGTTTCTTTTTGCCCCTATGAATAGAACACAAAAGGTTGAATTGTACTAGAAACTAGAAACAAATGTTCAAAAGTCACCTGAATGAAACAGAATTTTTCTGCTAGATGTTGGCTTACAGAACCCTCTAACTCATTGTTTCTCAACCTTGGCAGCTTTAAGATGGTGGACTTTAACTTCCGGAATTCCCCTCCCAGAGTGAATCTTAAAACTATCAAGCTTTGCTGTAACCCTTTACTGCCCTGTAGTGTTGAATGAATTTTTGAGGCCTTAGGAAAGAGAACTTGCCATTCCCATTACTAGCTCGTTTTACAAGCTCCAAATAAAAGCAGGCTTGTTTTCAAAATAGTGGACTTTTAAATGGGGTAAAATAAAGATTTATTTTTCTTTTTAAAAACCTTTCATTTGCCCATCTATATAAATGGAAAGGCATATTATTTGGGAAGGTATGATTAATGTATCAAGGGAAAAAATATTCAGTATTGAAATCAGACTTGGAGAGGAAGTAAAATTGATTCATCTTTTGCCACTGCAGGTGCCTGTTTCCCAAATTGCCTTCAGCTCTGCTCCACCACCACAGATCCTTTACAATCCTGCTCAGCAGATCTTGACATATGCTGGATTTTGTCCTTCAGCAGCTTCTGTTCCTCATTATCCTACCTATCACCTGCCCCTTCAGGTAAAGTACAGGAGGGGTGCCAAGACATCTGGTGTTCACAGTGGCATTCTGGATTGCTTTTATAACGGGGAATTTTGTGTGTGAATCAATGGGTGCATATTGGCTACTCTAATCCAAGCCTATGTAATGAATACCAGCTGGACAAAAGAGCACCTTTTCATGTGTCTGTTATCAGGAATATCTTCACTTTTATATTAGCATTGAATAGACTGGTTGGAAATTCTAGGAGTTGACGTCCTCACATCTTAAAGTTGCCAGTCTTGAAAAACACTGATTTATAAAGTCAACAGAAATGGGTTTGTGCAGACAAAGAATCAAAACAGAGCAGATAAATCAGAGTTTTGTTGATATTGAAAGCTAACACAGACAATGTTTACAGATAGTGTTAAGCCAAGAGTTACTTTACCAATAATGGTCCTTGGACAAGGCAAGAACAAACAGAGTCATTCCTGCAGATAAGCATATGCTTGTTTGTTTGCTTTATTGCTTCTGGCAATAGACAATTGGGCCAAGCACAAAACTAACCAGAAGCTTGGGATTCTGGATTTAAATATCACAATAAAATATAATTAAAATAACCAAAGATTTATCCACTTAAAAATATTTCCAGACTGTGCTTCATTATATATAAAGGTGTCTCACTCCTTCCTTTTGTTCACTACATCAATTTTTAAAAACAAAAACAAAAACAAAAGCCTATGGCTTAGACTTGAGAATGACTGTAGGTTGAAGTAGGTGCATGTGTGTGTGTAAAACTTCGCAGAATTTGGGGCTTAGAAATTATGAAGTATATCAACATACATTTTAAATACAGTTTTACAGTTCAACTTCATTCATTGTAAGGTTTCTCTTTGTCTTGGTGCAGCCTACCGGCAATTTCCCAACATCTTCGTCTACTGATGTATCTTTAGCTGATGACCCCCAGCCATCTTCTCAGGCCAGCTGTAACCATGGGGTGCCTCCTAATGCTCCTCCATTATACACACCAGCCTATTTCTTGTCAGGTGAAAAGCCTCCACCGTACGTACCGTAGCCAACAGATTATTATCTACCTGTTTTTCAAAAGAAAAATAGCTTTGGCAGTGAGATCAATGTATGCTGACTAGGTTAGCTTCCATTCATTAATGTCATTTTGTGTGGCATTGTATTTCCCCATTTTAAGTCTCAGTGTCAGAATGGAAAATGGGCAGCGTGAATGAAAGCAAATAGTCCATAAAATCAATGTCAATTGGTTACTGGGTTATTCCCAGCAATATCAAGTAATTTTTTTTCACCCCAACAGAGATACCTTCTCTGACAGAGTCACAAGTGACTGCATGTGAGATTTATGTCTGGTTAAACTTAAGATAATTTTTTTTTAAATAGTATGACTTAACTCTTATTTACCAAGGAAAACCTTTAAACTGATCTACATGTCACATAACCTCTATTAATTCTTCCTAATTAAGAAAAAATGCCAGAAAAATGGCATTTGTTTTCATATGCATCTTTCAATAACAGTCATTTCTATAAATATTTTCCCTATATATTTGTATGCAATTTGTGACATGAGATTTGTATTACAATATCCAGAGAAGAGCAGACTCCCAAAACTATAATGTAATCTGAGATATGCATTCAGTTACTTTTCCTTTAAAATGCAGACCAAATTAAATTGCCCAATTTTCCTAAGCCAGAACTATACTGAGTTGTATTCAGGATCAGGTATAGTAACAAATAAGGTTAGTCAAAACCAAAATAAGAATATTCTAATATTATCCCTACAGCCACCCGCAATAGGTTAGCAAGGCAGATATACATTTGTTTCATATGTGGTTTAACTCTATAACAACCCCCATCATTTTTTATAGGAATGCAATCTTTTCATTTTATTATCCAAAATTGACAATTTGTTGATTTATGTCCAGTAAAAAATTACCTAAATTTATTTAGATATCTCTGAGCATATATATAGCTAACTGTCTTAGGAAAAGAGATGTTTCTCTGGTTTTTTGCTTATTCAATATCTTCTTTTGGGTAAAGATATGTTCCAAAAGATTGTGGTAGTTATTTTACAATAAAATATTATGTACATGTGTTTCGTATTTTCAGGGTATGCATTTTATCAAAAGGAGAGATAAATAATCTAATCCTTGATTATGATCTAGGTTCCTCTCCTTCCCCACCCCAAGGTACTATATTGAAACATGGAATATATTTTAAATATTTGGATTTGTTCTCCTTGTCTGAATAGTTTTTGTGTTGCTTAGGACTTAATACTGCTGGAAATAAAGTTATTACTTTCTGCATATTGCAGATTCAG
The DNA here is from genome assembly GCF_001527695.2 of Protobothrops mucrosquamatus. NCBI lineage: Eukaryota > Metazoa > Chordata > Lepidosauria > Squamata > Viperidae > Protobothrops > Protobothrops mucrosquamatus. The sequence goes on along the minus strand of NW_015389156.1, from coordinate 65,319 downwards.
CCAATTAATAATTGGGCACAAAAAGGACATTGTAAAAAGAATCTGTTGGGAAAGAGGAGGATTTGAGGTTCAACAACTTTTGAAAAGGCTGGACAGAGTTCCTTCTCCCCATTGCCTGCCTGTTCCTAGCTTAAAAACACTCATGTTGTCAACGTCTCAGAAGGCCATAGGGCAGAGGCCCCCAAACTTTTAGGCACCAAGAACCGGTTCTGTGGGGAGAGGTTTTTCCGCGGACCGGAGGGGGCATGGTTTTGTGTGCTGCCTGCATCCCATGGATGGGGTTTTGCTTGTTTGTGCGGCCTGGTTTCTGGCATGCCGTGGCCCGGTGCGAGTCCATGGACCAGGGGTTGGGGACCCCTGCCATAGGGGATACAGCAATAGTAGGGTTTTGTTTTCTTCCACTCAATTGTGTCTGATTCTCAGAAACTTCCTGGAAAAGTTCCTGCAGTTTTCTTGGCAAAGGTTTTCCTTTCCACTTCCTTCAGAAGTGGTTTGCCATTTCCTAAAACAACTGGCTCCTGATCACCAAGCAGGCTTTGTGCCGGAGGCAGACTAGAACTCAACACTCTCCCAATTTCCAGCCTGATGCCTTAATCATTATACCTCTCCTAGGAAGTTATTAGGGCTTGCAAAATCCTCTTCTATTTCATTATCCACAATAAACAGTGCTGGCTGAGAAAATATATGCACAATCTGAAATAAAAAGGATTGGTCTTGGGAAAAAAGTTATTTAAAATTATAGCCTTGAAGAAATAAATGTATTTTGTATTGTATTCCCCAAATATCCTCAATAGTAGTATTGCCAGCCATTCTTCCTATATTATTATATATTTATAATGTACAGTAATATTTCTCTGAATAGTCTAAATGAGGAGATATATGCTTGCTTTTCTCTTTTTAATTTGCATAATAACACCTAACACAGTGGTTCTCAACCTGTGGGTCGGGACCCCATTTGGGGTCGATCGACCATTTCATGGGGGTCGCCAAGCAAGGCTGTCCGCCATTTTTTTGTCTGCCATTTTTTTTGTCCGCCATTTTTTTCCCCTTTTCCGGCGGGTGCCTTACCTCCCTTGGGTTGGGCCAGCTGGTGGTCAGCCTGCTCCGTCTCTGCCACTTGCCAGCTACGCCTCGGCCGGCGCAGGGGGCGGAACCACGCATGCGTGGCGCTCCCGGGCAGGGAAAGTCCTCGACTTACGACCGGTTGGGTAGTCCTCGACTTATGACCGGTTTAGTCCTCGACTTACGACCAGTTTAGTCCTCGACTTATGACCGGTTTAGTCCTCGACTTACGACCGGTTGGGGTCGCGGCATTAAAAAGGTTGAGAACCACTGACCTAACACCATAATTTAAACATATATTTTAAAGTTTCAAAATGCTGAATTATCTGACAGTATTTCTCAATCTTATGAACTTGATGATGTGTGGACATCAACTCCCAGAATTCCCCAGCCACATGGCTAAGGAATTCTGGGAGTTAAAGTCCAACATCTTAATGTTCACAAGGTTGAGAAACACTGATCTATGATATGCAGTCAATTCTGAACCTTATATAACTCATTACAACCAAGAACATTTCAGAACAAGAAAAGGATGTTTTCTTGATTTGTAGAAAAAAAACAAGCTCAGAGAGCACTAAGGATCTCTCATTTCAACCCTGAACTGCAAATATTCTATTGATTCCAAACATGCTTGACCTGATACAATGGGCATTCTGGGACTTGTTCTCTAAATTATCTGCTTTAAACATATTTTTAACCGAGTAACAACAATTCCATTGCATGAAGAGGCAGTGGAAATATTTTTAGAATGAAGTAATTTGGGACAATTAAAACTATTTTATAATTAAATAATTTAGTACTTTTAGATATTTCTGACCACGCTGAACAAACCAATACAAAGGGCAACCTCCATTCCTAGACAGGGTGTAGTTCTGGGAAAAGAAATTTCAGTAGTCTAGTTCCTAAAGTAAGATGATTAATAAAAGTCTTGGAATCTGCTTGGGACTAGACAGGAACCCATATAATATGTGAGGTATTTTATATAATGATACTTGCTCCAATGTAACAAATCTGAAAAAACAAAAAGCTAGATTTGGGGCAGAATGCCTATAAGAAGAAAAACTCAACTATACCAACTCTGGTGACAGTACTTAGCTTCCTATCTACTACAGAATACAGACTGATATTCTTCAAAGCTATCTGAAGTACTATAGGTAGTGTGACACTTCCAAGAGATGGCTAAAATCAACCCAACCAGCTGAAGGGTAGCTCAGAGAGTGTAAATTAACCAACAGCATTGTATACTGTATTTGCAGATAATGAAAAAAAACTGGAAAAGTTCATTATCTTGTATACCAAGAGCTTAAATAATAACTGAAATTTGAGCCAGGTCAGTATCTCAAAAGACTGAATTCCTTGGTTTCACATCTCTGTTCCAGATGTACATCATCCAAGAGCAAATTAGGAGATAGAAATTCTAGACCACCAGCAAAGTAGAATAGGGTTAGATATTAGAATTAGTAATTCCTATTCTCTATATGGTGAAATTTCAAGCTCAGTTGGAGGTTGGCTACAGGATTTATGCTCTCAATCACAGTAGCTTTTCCAATCATGTTGAAAATATTACCAGTGTATCTCCAATAGACACATACAGTTATGCTCTCTATATTTTCAATGAGAAAGGAGAAAAAAAATATACAGTGATATATATTTGTGGGCATGTCTGTGTACATGCATGAAAGGAGAATACGTGAACAGATGAATGAATGCAGGATAAATGCCATGTGTTTAAATAAAATCCTTTAAAAATGTTTTTGTGGGCCTCTTCTTATATACGGAAAAAATAGCATCACAAAGTGACTTGATATAAATAAGATAACCAATCTCAAAAAGCATCCAATAGCAGGTGATAAATCAGAGGGCTACACATATATTACTAAAAATATACAGGTATGTTTTTGCAAAAGCTTAAGCTTCACCTCTTTCTCCTCCAATGCAATACTGCTATTCTATAGTTTGCCAAGCAATCCAATTAGTAAGCTGCTGATAATGTTATAGTGACATAATGCAAGTATATGATACTACTTTGTAACTATCCCCCTCATAGAAAAAATATATTGCTTTACTCCTATATTTTTTCAGCTTTTGGTGGGCTACATTTGAAGAAATGCTGTTATGTTGGGATAGAAAAGCAAAAGTCCTGGGGCAAATAGCTTTTCAATCATAGACAAAGGCAAACATGTTCTGAAATAACACAAATAATCTCAATAAATAACAGCAAGTTGTTACGAACAGTAGGATAGACATGGGCTATATAAAAATTCAAGACAGCCCAAGCTTGTTACTTTTTCTAAATTAACGTCTTAATGGGGTAGTTATTTGTAGCATATTAAGACTTCATAAGGCCAATCTGTTTTGCTATCTTTTATTGGATTCCAGGTTAGTCTAGAAAACCACTGGGTACATGCGAAAGAAAAAAGGAAGACTGAAAGGGAATACTTGAGGCATGGAGAACCCTATTCCCAGAATGAAAGAAGTTGGAAGCAGGCTGGAGCTCATCTGTTTAAACTTGTTCAATCCAGAACATGACTACAGCCATTCCCAGTGAGAGTGTTCTGCACTGTAGAGGCTAAAATTGAACTTAAATGCTGGGTCTTCCTTCCTTTAAATGATGAACTTATCAAGCATCAGGAAATGGTTCCTAAACTGCTTCTGTTGGAACAGACACTGTTTTTGTATTTCATGATTCTCCTACTCTTCTGGATAAAGTCAAGTCTACATTTGTTACTGTGAGACAGAGAGCTGAGGGAACTGGTTATCCAAAGATAAATAGGAAAACAGATTTAAAATCCATACCACCCTTTGAAGCCAAAGGAAAAAGGTGGAGCATTTCATCCTATGCTTTTGCATATGTTTGTACTATATCCAAAGTGAGAATAGCATTAGCATGAGGATTTTAGCTTATAAGCCTTAATTTTCCATTACAGATTATACTTCTGACAAAGCCAAAGGAACCAAGAGAGGAGAATGGAAACTATTGAACATGTGGATTTAAATGTCCCTTATTCCCTCTGTAATTGCTGTTTGGCATGAAAGATTTTTCTGAAACCCAAAGCCAAACTTATTATGTTTAAATTAGATAGAAAAACACATTTGCTAAGCTTAAGCTTTGAAAGGGAAAAAATGTTAAAATCTCACTTGCCCACATTCAGCTAAAGTAAATGCTGTCTTTGCATCATATAATTCAACAAAAAAATTTATTTTTTCATATTTTGTAAGTCAGGAAGCAGCATTAAAAAAATACAGAATTATTTTTAATCTTCCAGTCCACACAAACTAATTTACCAGCGACCATGAACTGTCTCTCAACTACTCACCTCAGACAACAATTTGCAACTTCTGATTATTAACATTAGTCTTCTCAACTATTTACAAATATATTACATATTTTAAATCCTCTCAAGCAAAGAAATATTTCAATAATTAACTCAGTAGATCCTACATAATTTCAGTGTTCAAGGGAACTATACACGCAGTGCTGGAAGTCTGAATAATTTATAACTGAAATGCACATATGTTGAATACAAAAATTCTGTGTGTGTTGCAGTGGCATCTATTGACCAATTTCTACTGGAGGACAAGAATGGGAGGTGATGTCATTGGTCTTTTGGAGCGCCTCATCTAAATCCAGAGCTTGATTGTTAACTTTCACCGTCATGCAGCCATGGTAGGAAGCAGTAACTGGAGTTGAAGTGACAGGAACATCTGTGGTGTTTTTAAAACAAACAACAAAGGAAGACATCTTCAATAAACACTAGACAACTTCAATAAACATTACTACCAAGCTCCTCATTCTTCTTAATTTCAAAATATATAGAACAATTTTTCTTTTTGATGGTGTAAGTGGTTCACATATCTTATAATGGCTATATGAGCAGTTGAGCCCCATTATGAAAGGAAATATTCACAAAAAGCACCTTTTCAAATGAAGAACCAGAACTTATATCCTGGAATGAATTCTGTTTTCTTACACTTCTACTTTCAAAATCTTCCCTTTAATTTTTAAAATAATCTTTAGCTCCCCAGGTGATGGATGCAGCTTCACAATCCAAGCCCTGCCTCTTTGTACATGCATCCCACATATAGAAAAGGGTGGGAGAATGGATTGAAATATGTTCCCTATCTTACCAGCTTTGTCCCTTCTGGTAGATGACACTTCTCTTAGACAAAAGGCTAACACACAATACACATAACAAACAGGACTAGCTTTGATTAGTTACAGCATCGTGACTTTTTTTTACCACACCCTGTGAACATGTTTGTATTATACAACCAGTCTCTGGGATGTATATTTATCTCCACTGCCTTGCTGGACTCAGAAGTACTGCAAGATCACAGTTTTTGTTAAAATGATGAATGCACATGCATTCGTCATTTGCTTCCTTTGATCTCACATGCCAATTAAGCTTTAGCCACAGGTCGGCAACCTGTGGCTCCGGAGCCACATGTGGCTCTTTGAGCCTTCCCCTGTGGCTCCCAGCCTCCTCTGCCATTTGCAGAGAGAGACAGAGACAGAGAGAGGCACTTGCGCTTCCTTGCTTCTCTCTCTGTCGTGTCTCTCTCTGTGTTTGTGTTTGTGTTTGTGTGTGTGTGTGTAAAAGAGAGTAGACTCACGGTGTTCTCCGACAAGCTGAAAAGCTTTTGGGGTGGGGCTCCTCCCTTTGCTGCGTCTCTGCAGGAAGCAGGAAACAGGAAGAGCAAGAGAGCTAGCTAGCCCAGCTATGCTGACTCAGGAATTCTGGGAGTTGAAGTCCATGAGTCATAAAAGAGCCGAGGTTGCCTACCCCTGAGCTTGTTGGAAAACAGCTTGAAGCCAGCTTGCCAGGTGAGCAGAAGATCGAAGAGAGGGAGAGGGGGGAGAGAGAGAGGGAGAGGGAGGGAGAGAGAGAGAGAGGAAAGAGAGAGAGAGAAAGAAAGAGAGAGAGGGGGAAGAGGACTGGTAGACCAAGGGCAGAAAGAGGGAGAGGGAGAGAGAGGGAGGGAGAGAGAGAGACCTTTTGACATCTAAAATGAAGATAACACTGCATATATCCTGTTTTACCTTTATCAGATATATACAGTGTTTTGTTTTAGGTGGGAAATGGGTCCAAGTGGCTCTTTGAGAGTTTTGGGTTGCCTACCCCTGCTTTAGCCTAACAGGTAGTCCTCAACCTATGATGTTAAGGGCATGTTGTGATGGTTGTTAAGCAGGATCACCTTGGTTAATGACCCTCGCCCCTGCTCTCCCTGATGAGGTCAAATGACCATGCATGTCGTTAAGTGGAGCATGGAGTGCCTCTGGAGTGGGAGAAGCCCTAAGAGGCCTAATGCAGGCACTGACCCATCTGCCATGGGCCTATCAAGACCTTCCTCACCTCGAGACACCACATGCTCTGCTTGCTGCCCTCAGGGTCCCCACAGCCCTTGGGCCTACTTCCCTCCCCCCACCAGGTCCCCACATGCCTTGTACAAAAGTAGAAAAAAAACTATACTTTTCATATGAAACATTATCTATAGCACTCTCTCTTCTCTCCCTGAAACATATGGAATGTAGTTTCTCCTATGGGCCTTGGGTGCTATCCAGAAAGAATCAGGAAGAACTTTGCACTTATCAGGAAGATATTATTTAGCTGGAAAAAACAACAGTGATTTAATGCTTGGATGGGGTGGGGCAGAAAACACAAGGAAAGGCAGATATTAGTTGACATTTGCATTCCACGTCTGCATGATTTCTCTACAAACTGCTGCAAACTCTTGCATCAGTATTACACCAGTTAGTAATATGAAGGTTGTTGGTAAACAGGTAATTGGCCTATAGTTGCCTGGTCCTATCCCTTTTTCTCAATCTTTCATTATCAGGTAGGCTTTGCCAGATATTAGCCACTCTTCAATTTTACATCCATGCGGTATGTTGTTAAACTGCTTGGCAAAAAGCGAGCAAAGGTAATACCAATGGTAAGAGGCATCTTGGGTGCAATCCCAAAACAATGGAGCACTGCTTGAACACCATCGACATTGACAAATTCACCATCAGTCAATTGCAAAAAGCGACTTTACTCAGAATAGCTTACATCCTGCGACAATATCTATAAACCATCAAACAGCCACATCTGCTTAGCCAGGTCCTTGTAAAGGACTCAATAGATAGACAAAAATGCTAAAACTAGTCTCAACATCTGGCTGACTGTGTGATGAACCATAATAAAATAATGAATGATAATGAATAGACCAAGTCTATAATGAAACAGATAATGAAAAAATAATGAAAATAAAATAAAAACCATAATAAAAATTCCCTTTAAAGCAGCTATGTCCTTCCTTAGGACCTTTCCTCGGTTTGTACCAAAGGGTTGCATAGCCCTAAGAGTCACCAAATGTAATCAAGGTTAAGATGTGCCTTAATCCAAATGATTATAGAAACCATAAACATGTATGGATTTTGAAAATGCTTTGTAAACTATTTCAGAATTCTGAGTCGTTATGTAAGCTATCCCAAATAATCACATATCTACTGAAATATTTGGCAGTGGTGGAAGGTACTGATCATTTGATGACAGCCATATGAAAGCATCTCTAAGCATCAGGAGTGGTATTTTTATGACCTCTGCACATCCAGCAATTGTAATAGATTTCTGGACTATTTCCTGTAAATAACTTGCAGTGCACTGCCTGGGTATTATAAAAAGAAAATCATGATGTTTGCTAGTAGAATATATTTAATTGCATGAACAGCCAAATAACAGCTTCTGCACCCCAAATGATCTGATGTGGCTGAATTCATGTATTACAATTATACAAAAGAATAACTAGCCTTGAGGTGAAATCTATCATTAGCTCTAATATAATGGACAAACATTCAAGGGAAAATTATTTGCTCTTCCATGAACAATATACATATTGTGTGCTATATTATATTCACTTTCAATTATTTCTTTGTAGCTCTTTATTCAATACCAGGTGTAAGACAGCTTGAGGTTATATTTTTTCCTCATCAGAATAACATCAGATTTAGTTGTGCTTCATTTACTTAGCTTCCCAAAGGATACAACTTACACGCTATAATGTGATTAAAAGGAAACAAGTCAATAAGGTTTGTTCTTGAGAAAGTCATACAGAAAAGATGCAAAAGTCCCTATTTTCACAGGCCACCTTGTTGGCCCCTATTCTATTAATGAGCAGATCATATGCATTCTGGATGTAGCATTTAATACTCACCTGGCAGTCCTCCCACATAGGTCTTTACAGATGATTGTAGGTAATTATCTAAAACAGACAGGTTATCTTCCAATTGTGCCTGGCTTAGTTCGTTCTGTCCTACAGTCCCATCCATGGTCAAAACTATCTGACTATTGCTGATGGAGATGTCCACCAAGTGCTCTTGTTTGTCACAAATGCTTACTGCCAGCCTGCAAACTACAATGTTCTTCACTGCCAAGATAATAAACTGTACAGCAAGGAAATAAAGAAAAAGTATGTTAATAAAACACTGACCTACTGTATTTCTAAAAAATATTAAACACTGAAGATGTTATTATGACAGATAAACTGCAGTGGACAACCATTCTATTCCCACTCCCCAGAAATCTTCGAAAATATAGTTTTATAGTTAATCATAACACAATGCATTTATTAATATGAATTAGTATCTATGCAACTGTTCAATAATGTAAAAGTTTCTCTTGTTGAAATTACACATACACATGCATGAAATATTTCAATACATATTTGTGTGTTTACCTGTTGCTTAAGCTTCTTTGTGGAATGATAGTCAATCAGAGCCACTGACAAAGGGACTATTGCTTCATTGCTAACAAGAGCAAAGAGCACCCCAGTATCTGTAGCTGGACGAATTAAAAAATTTACTTTTACTTCCCACTGCTTCCTGGTTTCATTGATATCAAATGGATAAACTACAGAAAGAGAAACAGAGGGCTAAGTGCATATTCTACTATTTTTAGCATTTAAAATAATCAAACAGTAGGTAAGTTTTTCTTAATCATGGTAAGGAATAAATGGCCATAATCAAATCTTCTTCAGTTAGCCAATGTATATTGTTAGGTTATGTTGCTATGTTATATTATAATATTTCCTTCCTTTTAACAGCTCTTTTGTTAATTTCATAAAAAGCACTGTGATTGCTTTGACTAGTTAAAGTCAAGATTATACTTTTTAATCACCAAGACATCTGGATTGCAAGACCCTGGTCAATCTGCTGGGTCTTTAGGGTCTCTAATCATACAATATCTTGAGCTGCAGGAATTAATTCTGTGTTTCTAATCAAAACAAAATAGAACAAAGAAATAAAGCTGTTCTCAGTTCTATTTTTACCTCAGTGCATTATTATATGTGTAATAGTACAGAAAGCTTGCCAGCTTTTTGTATTTCTATATCTTATTTTTATCTATTTATGCAAAATATTTCTTTACCATTTCTCATAGCAAAGAATCCTGAAGGAGTTTAAAAACCCAGTAAAACTAAGGCAGAGAAAGGAAACAGATTCAAACCAGTTCATTAAAAGATAAATGTTACACTAAATGATTGGAAAATGCCAATAAAAAAATTTGGCACCTGATGTAATTTGCTAATTTAGATTTTTTTTTTTTTTAAAAAAGAAGTCTATGCTCTTCTTTCAACATCTCTTTACTTTCTATTTGAACATAATATTGAAATTAAAAACAATGTTATTGCTCAGAGAAGATCTGAATTGCACCTGTAATAGTTATGTATATTATTCAGCCTCAAGAGATGTTTATCTATCATTGGGAAGGCAAGCAACAATGAAGTCTGAATCCATTCAACATTGCCAGATGTCATGAGGAAAAATGACAATTACATTTTAGGCCCTAGTGAAATTTCTCTCCAAAGTAATGAGTCATGCCATGCATTGTCTGCCAGGTTATGTTGGCAGAAAAGAAGCATATCACATTGCAACCCACAAAAAGTAAATCACCTTATATGTACTGTGCTTTCCTAAAAGCTATTAGATTGTGCATTATACATATATTCAATATCCTTTGTAAGAGTTTAGCTTTTTCAGAGTTATTTAAATATTACAATCGTGCTATTACTTTTTCTTCTTCATCTGTGCCTAGAAGACATATTAATTTTCTTGTAAAACTTTCATTTATATAATAATTAAGAACAAGTACTTACCATAACTGAGATTAAACATAGCAAATCCTTTGCCAGGGTAGAAAGAGCCTCTTCCTGCAATTGCAAAGCACTGCATCCTATCATTCGTTCGGACTGTATCTTGGATAGTTATGTCTTCCTTATTCAGCCAATTCCAAGCCCTCATACATCCATCTAGTCGAGGGTTAATCTAATGAGATAAAGGGAATTACCTTTCCTTGAACTGATGATGAAAATGGAATGGGGTTTACCCAAATATTTTAACTTAGAAAACAAGGCTTTTCAGTAATCCCAAATCTCTTTTCAATATATTGAATTATACTTATACTCAATAAATATAATGTATTATNATAAAACAACATAGGTTTAATCAACCATGATCTGACACCACTGCCAGGACATACAGTAGTATTACATTACTTCAATGGCCTTTTTTTGGTAAAGATAGATCGTATAGACTTATGTAAGCTTATAGTTTAGCTGCATTTGGAATGCTGTGCTCAGTCCAATCCATCTAAAAAAGAGAACAGCACTGGGGGGAAACATCATAGCATTTTTCCTACAAGAAGAAGATAAAACCTGAGAGATTTTAACTTCAGAGCAGGTGGGGGAAAGGGATCTGTAAAACTTAATTCATCTTATAGCACAGTGATGGCGAACCTTTTACAGACCGAGTGCCCAAATTGCAACCCAAAACCCACTTATGTATCTTCGGGTGCCGGGTGGGTGTGGCCCATTGGCTGGGTGTGGCCAATTGGGGGTGTGTGGCCCATTGGGTGGGCTTGGCTGCGGTGGTAACGGCAGACTGGGTGGGACTAAAAAGTTCAATCAATCAATTCCAACTTTGCAAGATCTTTTTTTCCCCACGAGAAATTGAAATTGACTGGTTGATTGAACCTTTTTTTGTTGTTGCACACAGCGGCGGAGGCCTAAAGCGAAAAGGTTTTATAAAACCCAGCTGAAGGCCTAGGACTGGGGCGATGGCGCGCGTGCCCACAGAAAGGGCTCTGAGTGCCGCCTCTGGCACCCGTGCCATAGGTTCGCCACCACTGTTATAGCATCATGGCTGTAGGATGTGGATAGAAACTGACTGGCTATCGTAAGCCAACCAAAACTGCTTCATGTAACAGGTAACATAAGAATGTTCTGCTTTAAGCAAAAGGGTGCCATTTCTCTGCCACAGCTTCTCCTCTATTTCTTTAAGTTAGAGGACTATGTCTGATCATCAATCAAATTGGGCAGATAAGAAGAGATGGCAGCAGTTGACTCCTCTTCCAAATAAATAAAAGCAGTGGAAGGAAGGGAAGGGCAGGTGCTGCTCATGTGGTCCCTCCTGGCACCTTGCCACCTGCTGCTTTCATTGGTTCATAGAAAGCTGCAGTGTCACAAAGCATGGAGAAAATAACCAGAGGAAAAGAACTATTTCTACAGGCTATGAAAATGTGAATCCATCTTGAGTGAAGAAGTTGGGTGCAGAGCTGGTAGAACAGTTTGTTAAAAGAGTGATTGAAGGATTCATGAACAGGAAGGCGTGTAAGGTAAGAAAATAAATTTTAATGCAGCATGATATCATTTCTTAGGCTAAAATGATGCCATTTTAGTTTTATACACTATCTCTCCATGTGAAGAACATTATATAATTTTTTCACTGCCATGAGCCTGGTTTTGTAAAACTATCTTTCCATCTTTTGTGAAATCGATCATTGCTTTATCTTCTGCATTTTAGAGTGGTTGGTTTTATTTGTAATTTTATTCAGTTTATTATTTGGACTGGACGTGTATAGACCATTCTGCATTCTTCCAGAGGGAGTAAATGTAGAAATGAAATGAATCATAAATAATTTTCAGTCAGAATTTTCTCAAGAAAGCATAGCATTGCAAGATAAAATGTAAGATTCCATATAGTCAGCAAATTAAGTACTGAACCTTTACAGAGTTTGCTGTGATAAAAGTTGCAAAACACCATCAGCAGGGAAGTATAAGGGGGGGAAAAAACCCTAAAGAATGCAGAGGAGTAAATAGACTTGCTCATAAGGTATGTTGACCTAGAGCTCCCAGCTAAAAATAGATATAAGTGAACAATGGAAAATAAAAATCAAAAAGAGCAGAAAAGCCAATTTCTATAGTGTTGAGAGTAATTCTGCTCTCTTGACATACCTCCTGAGTATGTGTTCTACTGCACAAATTTACTCTTGTGGTTAAAAGTGATCTGACATGAGGTTTTTTTATTATATTTTTCCCTCATGGACTAATTATTTTTCCTTACTTTGAATCTAAGATAGATCTATCCCTCGTTTCACCAGTTGCCCAGCTCTACTATAGATTACAAAATGAATGTAATCAACAGTCCTACTTACAGAATGGATAAGATGATGGGTCTTGAAAGGAACTCCTCCAACAGTTAGATTTAGTTGATAAAGTCCTCTGTCTTGAGTAAACAAATCACCTGAGACAGCGATCCTCATAACTGCATCCTTATTGACTTTTATAACTAAACTTCTTTCCAATTCTTCAACTGATATCTGACAGAACATAATTACAAAGGGATCAAGAGCGAAATATGAAAAAAACACATCACCCATATAAAACAATATTGTTCAATGAGTTAATTTCAAGTCATCTGGTGTCCATGAATCAGTCTTGTCTTCAGAAATACATACACCCCAATAATTTGTTTTTTCTCATTCTGTAGGTCAACACTGTAATTTCAAAAGTGAAGCAAGGAACAAAAGGGAAAGCTGGCTTAACAAAGGAGTTCCTGTGAGCCATTTCAAGTGAGACTCCACACATTAAAATTGAAAGTCTGATAGTATTTTACATACATATATATTTGCTAACAATAACAAGACAAACCATATGATCAGTAAATAGCTTTCTCTCATGTTCCAATCATATATAGGTAGTCCTTGACTTACAACCACAAATTTATAGTGCTAAGTGAGACATTTGTTAACTAAGTTTTGCCCCATTTTACAACTTTTCTTGCCACAATTGTTAAGTGAATCATTGCAGTTGTTAATAAGCCAGTTGTTAAGTGACTCTGGCTTCCCCATTAACTTTGCTTGTCAGAAGGTTGCAAAAGGTGACCACATCACCCCAGGACATAAGAATTGTTATAAATATGAACCAATTGCCAAACATCCGAATTCTGATCATGTGACCATGGGGTTGCTGCAACAGTTGTAAGTGTGAAAAATGGTCAGTCACTTTTTCCAGTGCCGTTGTAACTCTGAATGAACTGTTGTAAGTCGAGGACTATCTGTATAGAACTGGTGGGACAATTTGATCTTAGATTCATGTATTTATCAGATTTATCCCAAGTAATATCTTCCCCTAAATAATTATCTAAAAACTAGGAGAATGGCTGATAAGAAGAAGCTATTATACAGAAAGGAATAAGCAAAGGACTGCGAACAGAACGGTGCCTTTGAACATTTTTAAAGATTAGTGGATATTCTGGAGAAACGGTTTGCCTGGTAAATTTAAACCTTTTTATAATGTTTAGACAAGGATTCTCCCTTCTTTTATCCTTTCCATGGGTAGGGTGGGGGGTTAAGATTGTGCGCATTTGAATTTCTCTGAGAGCAATGTACAAGATTACAAGAGAGAATGGTTCATATACACAGATAGAAATAAATTAATTTTGAAATATGTACAAGTAGCTCCCGTTATCCATTATTTTGCATATATTGATAATTAAAGATCAGACTCTGAAATTCATGAAAAGTAATCACAAAGAAAAAATACAAGAAGTAGCCTAGAACAAGAAGACTTGACTGCTTATTCTTTACTATTGATAGTAGATCTTGAAAGGCAGAATCTGTCTCCCACTTTAGTATCTTCATTGTCAATTCTAAGACTGGATGTACCTGTTGCCATTAGGCTCGTACAATTACAGTATTTTATGATTCTTACCAAAACACAGGAAACTACTACCAGAACTGGTTCAAGAATCATTACAAACAATTATGACTAGTGCACCAGCTTCAAGCACATTCCTTATCATCTGAAATTTCACAAACAGCTGGAGATCAAGAAGCTTTCAGTTTTTGCACTCCAGCTCTTTTGGACAACTATACAATTTTATCTACAAGAGGGTGAATCTGAAGGCCTATCAATCAAAGGCTTCTCCATTTTGTCTGAATTTAATTTCAGTTTCTTCGCACTCGTCCAGCCCATTATTAGACTCAAAAGACAGTCAAGGGAATAAAACATTTTAAATTAGATTACATTAAAACCCATTCTAAACTAGAGAGAAGTGTCATCTGTACAGTGATGTATGTCACTATAGGCAGTAGTCTTCCAAATCACTTTCTGAACATGTCCTGGCAGGAGCAAACACAATTACTATTAAATTCAAGGCCCAATCCTACAGGGAATTAAAAGCTTTCAAGTAATCCAAGAGAACTATATGGGTGCATTCTTGGATCCTTGACATAAGTCATCCATAAAGCCAAGAAAAGCAATCTCAGCCTCAAATTCCAATTGCGTAATCAGTATCTTCCATATGTATCTACAATTGCAAGACTACTAACCTCTTAATCATCTTAGTTGGAAATTGTGTATTTGAAATCAACCTACACTTTTCCTGCTTTTCTACATATAAAGAGTTAAACTGGATTTTAACCCTTACAATTATTCATATGTTTTGACTTTGGTATGGTACCTTTGATAGTATCATAGCTATTTCTTTTATGTAGGAAGGTATATACATCTTCTTGCAAGTAAATTGATTATTTGGCTAAACTGATAGTGGTTTTCCCCTTTCCATGTGTCTAAAATTCATAAGTTAAAAAGGATTCACTATAATGGGATTGGTACTTGCGAAGGTATACATCTCTCTACCCTGCCTGCCTCAGCATTAACCTACAATTCTAAAGACAACTGCAGAGGCAAATACATTGAAAGTTAACTAATGTCACAAAATTGCAGAAAAATAAAAATATTATGTATTCAAGAATAGAATTCTTTATATTTAATAAAATAGAATGTTAGTTTTTAACTATGGGCAAAGTACAGGTCACTGTATTATTTAAAACTATCTACACATCATTCCAAGTGATGTACCATTTAAAATCACAAATAAAATTGCCAACAAGATAAAAGTTCCAACCAGCATAATTTAAAAAAAAATCTAGAATAGTAATAAAAGCAGTAAAAAGTCCGGCAATCAGCATAAAGTTTACCACCCAATTAAAACCAATGGAACTTGTCTAGCTTAAGAGACTTAAAGGCATGAGAATAACAGCTTGTACTATACCCACTGTCTGCCACATGCCATGGTTGATGATTGGGCCACTGCTGGTCACCCGGCCAATTCCATTGTACTTGAGTTGCAGCTCCAACCGTCCATTGCGCAAAGCCAAGACTATCCAGGTTCTGTCTTGATGGCCTCCAGCAAAAAAAAGGATACCTTCAGGATCGAAGGTTCTAAAATCAAATTCAGCTTCAAGTCTGGACACATGAGAATAAGAAGGAAAAAAAGAGTTAAGTTGGGAATACAGTCTGTTTTCCAGACACTACCACCATTAGATTAAAAAAAAAACTACCAGCCATAGAATCATTGGGGGATGATGAAACAAGACACCATCAGGCAAACCCCAAACGTTGAGCATTTACATTCAAAGTCAGCAAATACAAAAGGTCAGGTTTTGCACTGTGATTATCAGGCATAAAAGAAACAGGTCACATGTGATGTTTCAATTTAACTGATTTATTGCTAAAAGCCTATGCACAAGATTCTTCTCCACTAAGGTCTGCACCTGCTTAGAGTTAGGTAAGAGTCAACGGCAGCAAAAGGGGGGTTGGACTCAGTTCTGTCTCTGGACAAGTAGTGATTCTAGGCTGATCCCTCTTTTTGCCCCACCCTGGCTCTGCTATTCCTTCTCGTATAGTGATGTATATTTGGTCATTTTTTTTCATCTCCATAGTTTGTAGTATAGGTAGTCCTACACTTACAACCATTTGTTTAGTGACTTTGTGAAGTCACAATGGTACTGAAAAAAGTGACTTATGACCATTGCAACATCCCTATGGTCACGTGACCAAAATTTGGATGCTTGGCGACTGGTTCAATATTTATGACGGTTACAGTATCCCGGGGTCCTATGTTCACCTTTTGTGGTCTTCTGACTACCAAAGTCAAGGGGGAAGCCAGATTCACTTAACAACCATGTTACTAACTTAACAACTGCAGTGATTCATTTAACAGCTGTGGCAACAAAGGTCATAAAATGGGGCAAAACTCATTTAACAACTGTCTTGTGGAGCAACATAAATTTTGGGCTCAATTTAGTCGTAATTCAAGGACTACCTGTAGATGCCATTTTGTGCACCAATTATTTTCATGTGTAAATTGATATATTTTAAGGACGATAGGAAATTATGGGAAATTTCAATCAACCATCATACCTCCTTCCCCAATAACTGCATTCTAGCTGATCCCAACCCTAGAATTCACTGACCCCTAAGCTAGTATACTTGTGATGTCTGTGGCATCACTTGAAGAAGAAATTACCCTGAAACAAGAAAATGAACGACACACTTGTTGTGTGTTCTAGTGAAAGTTGTTAGCCTGGTAGCAAGAGAGATAGCTGAAAAGGGAGAGAGAGAGAGTTCCCAACCTCTCCTTGTTCTGCAAACAATTCTTCTATAACACACTGTCTTATCATTGCTGGAAAATGTGTTAATTTTTTTCAAGAACTATAACCATATGTAGACAAGACACATGACCTGCTGCTTCTGCCACCAAAACATTCATATGACTGCTGACATTTCTTCAATGACTTTTTGCTGTAGGAAACCTTCAGAAAGGAAGCTTGCACATATATTGCTGACCATGCACTATAGGTTTTCGATCATGTGGTAACCTACTCATGTCCCTCTCATAAGAACTGTATTTAGTGGATTGCAAGCCACTGATATACAGTAGGTAATGGTGTGCACAGCTTCAGACCAAGCCAGATGCATTGTTCTTTTACCCCTTATCTGTCATGTGTGTTATCTACAGAAAGAGCTTGTAAAGAGGACTTCTGGTATTTCTTAGTTTCATATAGTTAGATTCTGATATACACAAAGGAAAAGATGAAAAGAAGAACCTGGAACTTACAAAGGACAATGTTGATGTTCAAAGATGTATACATTGATGAACAATGTTTTATGCCATCAACTAGCAAAGTTAGTGCCCATGCATAAGAGAAAGAATCAGTATTTTAACCCTTCAACCCATGCCTCAAAACGGAAAGCTCCTTATCTGGGAGGAGTTCAAGACATGGAGGAAGATCAAAGTGAAGAATATCTACTACGGCTCTTAAAATCCCAAATCCTCAAATTTGAACCCCAGCAACTCTGGAGAGTTCTCACATCACAAATGGTCTGCAGCCAAAGACTACCCATCTTGGCATATATAAGAACTCCTGTAAGGATTCCAGTGACATAAAATAAGAGCATAATTTTAATTGTTATTCAGAACTAAGCATCACTAGGCAATTGGTCCTTGGTAAGTCTTAGAATTCCAGCCCAGGATGACATACCTAAATTGCAAAGAAAGGTAAATCAAATTCTTTTAAGAGGGAAAATTATTATTTAAATTGCTTTTAAAAAGCAATTCTCACCTTGTGGGTTGTCTCCTTTTAAAGGATAGTTTGATGACAGGTGTCCCACTAAAAATTCTTCCAAGATAGAGGGATTTAATACTTTTTGTAGTAGCAAATGGTACACAAGGCAGAATATCCTGGGGGAGGGAGAAAAGTTTTTTCAAGACACTCTGCTCAGATTGAGATCAACAATTACAAAGAGGTGTGTGTGTGTGTGTGTGTGTGTTTGCGTGTGTGTGTGTGTGTGTGTGTGTGTGTGTTTGCATGTGTGTGTATGAATTATATTTACATCATTCAGTGATTTTGTACTGTCCTGGAAAGCAGATATAGTAAACTAGGCAACCAGCTTAGCTATAGATTTCACAACCACATTTTACTATGGCTGATGTGTCCAAAATATCACTGTAAACATCTCCATCAAACAGCCATCTTTTCCCTACTTAAATGTCACACACCACTTAGCGATAGAAATTCTGGCAGTCCTGATTGCCACTGTTAAGCGAAATCACTATGGGTTATTAAGTGAGAATGTCACATGGTCACCATTTGCACCCCCCTGCCTGCTTCCCCATTAATTTCTGCTTGTGGCAGTTGGCAAAAAAGGTCACAAATGGCAACCACATAACTATGAGACACTGCAATGGCCAGAAGTAAGTACTACTCATTCAGCATTGTTGCAAGTTTGAATGGTTGCTGAATGAGTGGTTGTAAACCAAGGGCTACCTGTATATTATTATTTTGTTCAGTCATATAGTACATCTTTCTGATGTAAAAGACCATAAAACAAGTCCATTTAACGGATCTCTGGTGAAAAAGGCTGAATAACAGCAGGCAGAAAACTTTGGAGTGAAAGACCCAGAGAGTCTGTTGACTGAAGGCAACTTTGTGTAGGTAATCCTGGACTTACAACCACAATTGAAATTGAGCAGAGCAGTCATCAACTGAGACAACCATGTGACCATTTCACTCAATGACTGCAAGCCCAGTTTTCCAGTTGCTGTTGTTACGTGTTTATGTGGGTCATTAAATTGCCTTTTTCTGCAGCTGTAGACCCGCCCAGTTAATATGAAGGTGCAACCTTCCTATTGAAACCACCTTGCACCATCCTGCAAGTGGGCCCCATTCTCTTGATCGTTGGAAGACTTCTTCTCCAAACTGCACAATTTGAAGGGGTCTTCCAACAAATGCAAGAGCAATCACATTTGCTAGCCTTCCCACAAATCTTTCTAGACTTCAGAATGCTGGCGTTCACCAGCTTGCCACCCTAAGAAACTAATGAATCTTCAGGATTTGAGATCTGTTCCTGAAGCCCACTGAAGGATTTCCTCTCCCTACATAATCATGGGACACTTGGCAATCAACCATAAATACGAGCTGGTTGCCAATGTAATCATGTGACAAAGGAGTGGCGGGTGGAGAGACTTTTTACAACATCTAGAAGTGCTTTACAAGCAATAAAATATCATTTTTAAGGCTGTTGTACGTTTGAACAGCAATTAAACAACCAGTTGTAAGTCGAGGACAACCTGTAAGTTTGTATCAGAAATTTCATTTGGCAAGATAAACAAGCAACGCATGCTGTACGAATGAAACTGAAAACCAAAGTTTTAAGCATGCATCTTCCCTATTCATGATAGGCAACACTATCTTGTATTATAATTTGTATTATTATATAGACATACAGTGTTTTAATAAATTGTTCTCCAGACTCAAGTGAAGGGAATGAATTAAACTTTTCATTTTGTACACTGCTATCTCATAAACATTAGGCTCCATTTGTGTATTTCTGCCTGCAGAATAGAAGTATTAAAATACTACCTCACAAGTATTCATATCACTGGAGAGTTTAATTCCGCCTTTTCCATTGCAGTGGCAAGTATAACTTCCTTGTGAATTAACACATGTTTGCTCACAGAAGTTCTGTTCACATTCATCCACATCTATACAACACCAATAAAAAGAAAAGTAGAAAATTAAATTGTTGTATTTGACTAAGATATATTTTAAAACAGTAGTAGCAACCGTGAAGAAAAATCCAACATGTTATTCTTTCTAGAGAGCTTAGTTTGGCATTGCAAAAAAATATTCCATTTCTGGGCCACTTCTCTCCTCCCATACCTCACCCCTTTTAATAAAAATAATCAATATCTTTGATTATTTTTTATTTTTATGAGAGTAATGCCATTTCTGTGTTTTTCTCATAACACGATAGGAAGTCAGTGGTAACATTTTGCTGTCCTGCTCAATGTATGACATTGAAGCGCTAAGGTTGTAATGCGAGATACCATCTGGTTAACCATGAATTGGCATATTTCATTTGTTGCACCCCAGGTGAGTGATTGATAATTAATCGTTATGGTGAATTCCTGACCCCACAAATATACATGCAGAGCATCGATTGCCCATTTTAGTACATAGGCTTCTCTTTCAATGGTGTTATATTTTTGTTTTTTGGGGAGGAGCTTCTTTGAGAGGTAGATCATAGAGTGGTCTATTCCTTCATAATTTTGGGTAGCATGGTGCCTAAGCCTATGCTAGATGTGTCTATTTGTAAAACAGAGGGTTGGGGGAAATCCTGTCCTTTCAATACTGGCTTCCCACACAACGTGACTTTTATTTTTCCAAATACTTCTGGTGCTGTTTAGAAATTTTATCCTTGAGGTTTGTTTCTCATTAGGTCTGTGAGGGGTTGAGTCACAATAGAAAAATGAGGTATGAACCTGTGATAACACCCTGCTAGAACAAACTTCTTCCTTTGTTTTGGGGGCTTCCACTTGTTTCAAGGTTTCAACCTTTCTATATTCTGGTTTAACTTCTCCCTTTCCAATCATAAACTCCTTATATCAGGTTTCTTGATATCCCAGATGGCACTTTTCTGGGTTTATGGTTAGGCCAGGTTTTCCTAAATTATCAATTATTAACCTTAAATGTTGGAGATGTCCTTCCCAGGTCTTGATATAGAGTATTGTGCAAAAAGGTTAGTCAATTGTGAAAAAATGTTGTAAATTAAGGATGCTTTCAGAAATAGAATTTTGAACAGTTTATTTTTATCAATTAGCAAAATGGAAAGTAAATGAACAGAAGAGAAATCCAAATCAAATCAATATTTGGTGTGACCATCCTAAACTATTAACACTTCTAACACTATTAACATTTTTGAAAGCATTCTTAACTTACAGCATTTTTGCACAACTGCCCAACACTTTTGCACTGTACTGTGTATGAGATCATCATCTAGATAGGCAGCATATCATTCCCCTTGACCTGATGAAATCTTGTTCACTAGACACTGTAAAGTGCAGGGTACTCCATGTAGATTAAATGACATTCTCTTAATTAAAAGTGAACTTATGGAGTAACAAATGTGGTTTTCTTTTTTGAATGGCGTTCCAGTGGAATTTGCCAATATCCTTTGGCAGGTGAAAAATACCTGGCTCTATCTCTAGGCCATCCAAGAAGCATCAACTCTTGGCATTGAATACCCATTGAATTTTGCCTCTCGGTTTATTTGCTGGAAGTCTATGCAACACTGTTTTCCCCCATTTGATGTTGGCATTAATATGACTGGAGAACACCAGTCACTTACAGATGGTTCTGGAGCATCTTGTCTATTCCATTTTAACACACCTTTCAACTGTTCAGGAATCCTATAGAGATGCTGTCTACTAGGACAAGTTTCTCCTGTTTTTATTCTGTGCTCTATTAAAACAGTTTAACTCTTCAGTTAAAACTGCTGAACTACAATAGCCAAAAAAGCTAAAGTGGTAGCAGATTAAGTAAAATAATCAATAACCAGAGCACTGTATTTTCTACCTAAGAATGCTTTCATTTGAGAAAGTTGGGCTCTCTCAATGCTGGCCTCCAGAAGCAAATAAAGAAATTAGTGATTTGCAAGAAATTTGAGTATACGCCTGCACTGAATTTCCCAGTCATTAGATGATTTTTTAAATATATTGGATGACAATACATTTAAAGGAGAATATCTGTAGCTCAGGGTTGAAATGAGGGCCCCTTTGGTGCTCTCTGAACTTGGTTGTTTTCTTGCAGACGTTTCATTACCCAAACTAGGTAACATCATCAGTGCTAGACAATACATTTATTGTACCTTTAAAAAATTATTCTTATAAAAATATTCATCATAATGCTTGATACAATCTTCATTCAAAACATCAAATTTGATTCAATACTCTATCTGCTTATTTTTCAACACCCACTTGCCATCTAGAGGTATATAGGAAATTAACAGCAAAGTGGGAAGGCTACAGCATACATTGATTGAGGGTAAGAATTATCATGATAGAATTTAATTCTACCTACTAACCTTTGCAGGTCTTCGTGACCTCATCATAAGTATAAC
The DNA here is from genome assembly GCF_001527695.2 of Protobothrops mucrosquamatus. Taxonomy (NCBI): domain Eukaryota; kingdom Metazoa; phylum Chordata; class Lepidosauria; order Squamata; family Viperidae; genus Protobothrops; species Protobothrops mucrosquamatus. The sequence continues at coordinate 43,194 of NW_015389156.1, read as the reverse complement.
CAGTATCACAAACACATGAATAAGACCTTACTAAATTTTTACACTGAGCTTCTCCACAGATCCCTGCTGTTGCAGCACATTCATCAATGTCTGAAAAAGAGCAAAAAGTAAAGACAATCAACAATAATAATCAGACTATCAACCATGTTTCACAGGCCTGTCCCTCCATGTTATACCAAGTCTGCAACTCATTCTCTCTCTATTGTTATAATGGCATAATGGAATTAGGAAATGACTTCAGCCTCCCCAGAAACAAAAGGCTGGTATTCTGCAAGATATACAGCACTTCTGGACAAATGTTATAAAAATTATTTAAAATGTGAACTCTGGGGATGGGAGCAGAGAGGAGGAGAATCACAGGAAAAAGTGTGATAGCAATGTTAGAAAAGGGTCAGGGTTTTGAGACAAAAAGGATCACAGGATAGGAAATTACCAGCTGTTTGGCTGGGAAAAGCTTATTTCAGTCAACAATGAGGTTTTTGTACATAGTTCCTTAATGGAACAGGGTATATAGATCATGTTTACATGCACATTTAATTTGTTTCTGCATACTGAAAATGAGGCATCTAATGTAATGAATGGAGGATACACAGTCAAATCTTGCAGTGTAGATAGTAGCATATGGCACCACCCATTTTTCAGCAACTAGTTTGTACAAAGCAAATTTCATGCAGAATAGTATAGCTATATCCGTACATACCCACCAGGCCATTCCCTTTTAGGTTAAGCAATGTTATGCACAGCATAGAAAAGAAGTAAACCAAAGAAATTAAAGGCATCAGAGAATAAAAAGAGAAGAAATATAATCAACACTAGTTTATACCAACACCATTCCATATCATTCTATACCGTATTTTTCGCTCTATAAGACGCACCTGACCATAAGACGCACATACCGGTACTATACTATTTCTCTTTCCCTCCCTCTATTTCTCTCTCCCTCTCAAAGATCCTTAAAATCCTTAAAGATTATGCTTGGGCGGAAGANCGCGGCCTCCCAGCCGCTTGCTTCTTCGGCTGGAGCAATTGCAAGGGCTTGCATGGTCGCCGGCAGCGGGGGAGCGCGTCAGCGGCCCTTGGGGACCATGCAAGCCCTTGCAATCGCTCCAGCCGAAGAAACAAGCGGTTGGGAGGCCGCGGCGGCGCCTACCTCCTGCGCCCGTCAGCTGGTGAGCCCCGGACCTGCGCCCGTCAGCTGGGAGGTCTGGAGATGGAGCCGGCTGGCGTGGAGGGCGATGGGGAAGCGGTGTCTCGGCGGGCGGGGTCCTGCCTGCACGCGAATGTCAGGCCCACCCGCCCCATCTGTAAAAGAAAACGTCTTCCGCCCAAGCATAACGCCAGCAGTTCTGTGCCACAGAGGCTTGAAACACAGAGGCGCGGGACGCGGAGCGGCGCGGTGGGAGGCGGCATTCGCTCCATAAGATGCACAGACATTTTCCCCCATCTTTTGGGGGGGGGAAAGTGCGTCTTATAGACCGAAAAATACGGTACTTAGAAATTCTCTTTGCTTCTGACAGATTTGTCATCTGCTTCATATACTGCCTGTTTTCTTAAAGTATGTTCTGAGGATCTCATCAACTTTATCTTGCTGTGATTTTCTCGGCTTTCACCTTCCTTTTAACCCATTCATTCACTCTGCCTTTATCTGTTGGTTGTGGAATTCTGATTTTCATTCGTTCTCTATGACAAACTACATCATTACAACTATTCCTTTAGTGACTGTTCGAAGTTACAATGGCATTGAAAAAAGTGACTTATGACCAGTTTTCACATTTATGACCCCTGCAGCATTCCCATGGTCACGTGAATAAAATTCAGGTGCTTGAATTTTTTTATGACAGTTGCCCAGGGCCATGTGATCACTATTTGTAACATTCCCAGCTGACCTTTGACAAACAAAGTCAGTGGGGAGTCAGATTTGCTTAATGGTTGCAGATTTGCTTAACAACTGTGGCAAAAAAGTGGTAAAGTGGAGCAAAACCTAGTTAACAAGTGCTTTGCTTAGCAATAGAAAATTTGGGATCAATAGTGGTTGTGAGTCAAAGACTACCTGTCTCTCTTTTACTTCTGTTTATATTCATCATTCAGTTTTTCATTCAGTGCATATTCCTTTAACAATTATTCATTCTTCATCCTATTTTTCCCTGTTTTACCACACATTGAGCCATGGTGGCATGGCAGGCTATTTCTTAAATGTCCCATTCCCAATGCATTTAATTTTTCTGTTTCTTCTGAAACATCCAATTTTCAATTCGATAACAAAAATGAGTGGAAGCACACTCTTAATAGAGGCATTTTTCCACGTCTATACATTTTTATTTACTTTAACAAATATTCCTTCCTCATAATGTGCTTTTTTCTACCAATTTTTGCATGTCTTAAAACTTCTGTATACCTTTTCCTGATCTTTAGTAAACCTTCTACCAAGATACAGAAATTAATCTACTTGCTTTATTTTCACCATTTATATATTATTTGCAATTGTTCCTTATCAAACGCAATAACCTTGAACTTTGCTACATTAATTTCCATTCTTTTAGTTGTAATATACAATTAGTTGCAAATGATTTGGATTTTCAGGCAGCCACACAGTATCATCTTCATACAGAGGCCTACACCCATTCATATTTTGGGTCTTCATAAGCATTATTTACACTTTTCTCAATGATAATATAATTGGGTTAAGAGAAATGTGCTTTTGATACTGAGCAGTTGCAGGAAATGTAGCCGTAATAAAACAGCCCTCCGCCCCTTGAGATAAATCAAACTTTCTAAATGTCAAATTTTTACATTGTAAGTAAATATGGCATAGAGAGCTGGTGTGTGTAATAATTAGGGCAGTACCTAGAATCCAGGACACTCTGATTTCTAGGCCTACCTCAGACACAAAGGATGACCTTGAGCTAGTAATTCTCTCTCAGCCCTAGAAAGGAGATCTTGCCAAGAAAATTGCAAGAACTAGTTCAGGCAGTTGTCAGAGGAGTCAAGACTTACTCAAAGCACAAACACACACACACACACACACACAAAGACATAGTACAGGTAGTCCTTGACTTATGACCACAATTGAGCCCAAAATTTCTGCTGCTAAGCGAGACATCTCCAAAGAATGCCCCATTTTATGACCGTGCTTGTTCTGCCCCAAACAGAATAGACTACTTTAATCCCATCTGAAACAGACAGATAACTCAGCAGAATAAGCAAAGAATATCGCTTTTATTTCTAGGAATCCTAAACAATAACTCACTGTTATGTAGAGATACATCCAGAAACATATTTAGCGTTGTAGCTCATTCCACAGATAATTTGATAATGGATTTTCCCCTCTTCTTCTGCATAAGACTCACATGTTGGCATAGGACCTCCAAGCCGTGTGGCTAGGAGCCATGAGGCTGGATGAAACAAAGGCATTCCAAACTGGCACGTAGCCAGTATGTCCTGAAAAGAGCTCAGAGGCTCCTCCTACTACTGACCTGTTAACATGAGATAGCTAACGAGCTAAAACTACATTACCCATAAGCCATCTCTTAAGGAGACAGCACTTAGTCATAAGTCACTGTTTTTGGTGCTGTTGTAACTTTGAATTGTCACTACTGTAAATGAATTGTAAGTCGAGGATTACCTGAAGAATATTTTCCATCTGGATCTGCCCAAATATGCTGATTCTATTCCAGGTAAGGATGATCCAAACCACCCAGAGAACATCTGGCTCAGAATGGATGATCTATAACCTTTCAACATGTGTATTTTGATCCCTGGGATTCCAAGCAGCAATTTTAAATGGATCGCACTGGGGGAAATGCTCTTTCCTCTTTCTTTGTTTTGTTATTTCCTTTTTTGTTTCACAATATTATCATTTTCATCTATTTATTATAAAAACAAATATCCAATTAGGCAGAATAAGTTATCTAAATACAGATTCTAATTGATCATGAACTTACGGTGATTTTGGAGCATCTTGCAAGCATAATAAGAAACAAAAGAAATTTTCCACCTCAGATGGAAGGTACCTCCAAGATGCCTAAAAACTGCCTCCCAGTGTGATCAAGTGGAGGTAAAAATATGTAGAAATTTGACCTTCAGTCTTTGATACAGAGTCGTGTTAATGAAGATGTAAAATGCTCTGCCTTGATATACTTGGAAAGCACAATATCAGAATTCCAGAAGCCGAAATACTAAAGTCCAACTTGCGCATTATAGTTCAGGTTTAACATGAATACACTTTCTTAAAACAAGTTTACTAAATTCAAATCAGAATTTCTAAGTGGATTTCATCATGGTATTGAGAGTGAAGTATTGGATTAGAGCTAACAAGATGCAGCTTCCTAGTCTGTTCTCAGCCATGGAAGCTCTTTAGATAATATAGAGCCAGTTGCTCTCTTTTAACCCAAACTGTTATTGTGATGGAAAAACAATAGCCAAGAGTGCTACATTTGAGAGCAAGCAACAGAATTTCATTTTTAATGTGTGCCAGTGTGCCCACAGTAAAAAATGACAATAAAGGTTATCTCATCTCATTTCATCACCCAGCACACTTGGAGGAAAGGCAGAATGTAAATTTAGCAAACAAATGAATAATTATACCAACACAAGAAAGTATCACTTTTCACCTCTCCTCCCCACAAAATATTTTGAGAAAGGGCAATTTAAATGAGAGGATTTGCAAAAGGCGATATACTCAGTAGGCCTGGGTAGCACTTCAAAATTAATAAAAGGTAATTCAAAGGAATGGGGATGCAACCATAGCATCCGTCTGCAAATTTTATCCGTGATTCAGGTAAAGGACTAGGCTACTTTCATGAGCTACAGACAGATATTATATTCATACCCACATGTTGTGAGGAACATTTTTTAAACTATTTCCAAAGTGCTGCACATCCTTAATGCCTATCTCTGTACTCACACTGTTTGTCCATTTTGATCTCCTTTGCCAGCTGTTTTTCCACAAATAAGCTATAAAATACGTTTATAGCTCCCTCCCCATATAGATATTTTCCACAAGGCACTTATGAGCTAAAGAGAATAGCACAAGAAAATCCTGCTGATGATGTTACCTAGTTTGGTAATGAAACATTCAGGAATTATATTAAAACAAGCTTGGAGAAAAAAACACAGCCAAAATTTTCCAGATGTATTGGAATTGCAACTTATGCTAGCTGACATTATGAGAAATTGCTATTTGTTTTTTTTAATTGTTAAAATGTTGGTATGCTGCTTCTCATTGTAAAACAAAACTAAAATAAATGTAGATAATCGGTATCCTCCAGGAATGTTTACAGTTGAGTCATTACTCTTTCAATAAGTCAGTGTTTCTCAACCTTGGCAACTTTAAAATGTATGAACTTCAACATTACTGAGAGCTAATTTGGTCCAGTGGAGACCATTAGTTCTAATCCTGCCTTACACATGAAAACCCTCTAGGTGTCTTTGAGTTAGTCACTCTCTCACCCAACCCACTTCACAGGGTTGTTGTTGTGGGGAAAATAGGAGGAGAAATGCATGTTGGGTATATTCGCCACCTTGTAAAAATAGGCAGGATAAAAATAAAAAAAAGAAAATTACTGGCTGGGGAATTCTGGGAATTGAAGTCCACATATATTAAGCTGCCAAGTTGAGAAACACTGCAATAAATTGTCTCACGAGGGGATATTTATCACTAGGTGACACTAATGAAGATTTCATGGAACAAAAAGTAGATACCGTCTATAATGCAAGGATGCAATCCTTCCTGGAACTATCCAGCCAAGTCTGCTTAACTTGCTGATAAAATAGCCCTAATGAGGTATGTTCAAAAGAAAATGTGAAACCAAAAAAATTGTTTTGCAAATACTTCAAGCTGCAAAAGCTGGAGTGATGCCCCAAAACAAAATGGTGCCTCAAGCACATATCTCAGCCTTTGCAGAATGTGGTTTCTCAGCAACAGCTTCAGTTAGTTTGCCGCTACTATACAGCTCTTTTCTTCCTTTAACCTTTTCTTTCTCCCCTCCACAATCTCTGTCCAGGCAGCATTATTGTCATTTTATTCTTTACTGACTTCCAGTATGCAGAACATTAATATTCTGTTCAACAGGCTAAAGCACTATACTTTAAATTACAGAAAACATATCCATTGTTATTGGCCACTTGTCATCAGAACATTTCTGAGATGAATAAACTCTCTAGACATTATTTTTCTTTCAGGTGGCTGCACACTTCTTGTATACATGAGGTCATTTTCTAATACAATGCAATGTAATGAAACTAACAAAAACTATATGCTACTTTGCCAAATATTGCTTTTTAGCTCCAGAAGGAGCCTGTTGGCTGGAGCATTTTGGCATAATATGCCAATCCTTTGTGAATCACTCTTTTGCTATGGGGTTGGATAGTTCTGTGGTATGACTGCAGACATGCTTAGGCATGCATTCCTGGCTGTTCCTATTGAAATCTTAAACCGCAGTTGTGAGAAAGTCAGAAGCAATAACAACTGCTCAGTTTAGCATTCAGAGTTATTTATGCTAATAAAGATAGCTCAGGGTTAATGTGGTTTATAAGTTTTATCTGGATTAGAATAATTTTATTGCTGGCTCGTAAATTCACTTAGAACATATCCACAATAAACATGCTAATCCTCAAGATGCCATTATTTACTTTCATCAAGATATCTACCCTTTTATATAATAATGGAATAATAGACTCAGCAGAGGCATGTAGCTTTCACTCACTCGTACAGAATTTGTGCAGTAACCTTCTCATAAAGTGTTGTTGATAGAACATGTCAAAAGATCCAGCAATCATAATTTGCCATAGAGTTTCAGCTGGCAAACTTGGGGTTGGCATCAAGACCAAAAAGAAGAAAGAGGAAGCAAGAAAAAAGAACTAGAGCAGATCAAATTAGATTCAAAACAGACTAGTTCGTGTAATGCCAAAGTTGGATTTCATATTATTCTTGTGTATTTCATAGCTTACCTTTGCATGATTTACTGTCACTCATAAGAGCATAGCCAGTGTAACATGAGCAATGATAACTGCCTGGTTTGTTGTAACAGATCTGTTTACATCCGCCATTGTGATCTGCACATTCATTAATATCTAGAAGTGGAAAAAGACTGTTTCAGTATCCAAACAAACTCCAACAGAAGAATGTGAAACAAGACATTCATCTCTTCATATGTATCATTTTATTAAATTCCACATGTTGTATATGCAAGATTTTATCATCTCTGGTTTAATTTTCAAGTCAGTTTACAATGTTTAAATTTATTTATTTATGCAGTTATTCACAAGTGTCTTTTTAGGCTGACCAGAGCAATAAGCTATGCAGAATCTCTTTCAATCAAGCCTTCTGTTACTCTGTTTTAATGAGTCCATTGATCTGTTTGTAATTACAGTCTCTGTTGTGGTGAGCAGAGTTCATAGAATAACTCTGTCAATCTCCATCTGGAGATTCCAAAGATTGAACCTTTTATATATATATAAAAAAATCCATGTTCTGTAAATAAGCTATATTTTTCTCCACCCAACAGTCAGAATTATAGATGTACAGGTAGTCCTCAACTTACAACAATTTGTTTAGTGACTGTTCAAAGTTATAATGGCATTGAAAAAAGTGACTTATTACTGTTTTTCACACTTCTGATCATTGCAGCATACCCAACTCACGTGATCAAAATTCAGATACTTGACAACTGACTCACATTCATGACAGTTGCAGTGTCCCAGGCTCACGTGATCACCTTTTGCAACTTTCTGACATACAAAGTCATTGGGGAAGCCAGATGCACTTAACAATGTTACTAACTTAAAAACTGCAGTGATCCACTTAACAATTATGGTAACAGAGGTTGTAAAATGGGGGAAAACTCACTTAACCGCCGTCTTGCTTAGCAACAGAAATTTTGGGCTCAAATGTGATTGTAAGTTGAGGTTTACCGGTACAAGCAGCTCAGACCTAGACTTACCTTTATCACATGTCTCGCCTTCCCAGCCTCTCTTGCAGTGGCAAAGATATCCACCTTTCAGATCTTCACATTTTATAGTACCATCCCTGTGACACGGGTTAGGAGAACATTGATCTGGTAAATCTAGGGCAGAAAAAAACCCTTGTAAAATGTTTATCTTGAATCATACTGTTCAGAACAATGAGACTGGTATTACTCTTCAAACTAATCCTGAGAAGGCATTATTCTCTTATACAAAGAGGAATAACATTGGTAGAATTGCATCATTCTATAATGTTGTTTTCTAGGCTATATGCCCAATTACAGAAAAAGTCTAACTCACCAAAGTAAATGAATTTTTGTTCTGGAGACCATTGTGTATTTAAAAAAAAAAGAATGGAAAATATTTCTCAATTTACCTTCCTCATTCTAACTTTGAAATCAGCTTTCTGAGAAACTGTTTTCTGTTTTTTTTTCCCCTCCAAAAAAAGAAAAGAAAAGAAACGAAACCCTGAGACTACAATTGTTAATTTTAGGCAAGAGAAAAACACTACCAAAACACCTAAAGTTACTATCTTACTAGAACCCCCTGAAACTATGATACATTTTGTTTGTATAGGGGTTCAACATGTTGAACTCTATACATACATACATGCCAATTAAATGTTAAATTCAATAAATAAAAGAGAATGATATCTAACACAGGACAATGACCCTTTTTGCACTGTGTGTATGTTTCACAGAGGTGCAGATTAGCCCACTGAATATGACTATACATCCACATATACATCAAAAAATGCAGAGATTCCCAAGTGCCTGCATAGATATATAAAAGCACTCTTTTCTCCCTCATGACTGCATGTATGGCAGGCATAAACATAGGCTAAAACAGATCTGAATGTATGGCATATACAAACATATGTTAAAACAGATAAATGCACAAAATATATAATAGTGTACTAGGCTCTTTACTCCCAACCCATAAATCTTTCCTAAACAAGCTAGCTAATTCTTACATATCTTTTTGCTAAAGCAATAAAACATTAGGGAATTTTACATTTTTTAGCTTTTAAAATGATCAACTTTTTGTATTCCACCCTCCCTATGCTGATCTATGATCATAATAAAGATTTGGCTAAGATAGGCATAGCAGACAGAAAAAGAAAGACAATTACTGAGGGAAAATTATTGAGGAAATTCTTTATCGATAATGATGCCTGAACATGTCTTCTTCAGAGCTGAAGAAGCTTCTTGGATGAGAAGCAAAACGTCTTCAAGGAAAAAACAAAGTCCAGTTGCCTTTTGGGAAAAAGCACTTTGGGGATGCCTGAAAATGCACTCATGATTTTCTTTATCCTAAAAGCCACAATAAATATTTTTATTTGATTGTTCAAATGAATTATTCAAATAATGACAAGGACGTCACATCTCTAGCCATGAATTTGGTCATGCTATTTGGGAGCCAACTGACTCCTTACTGCAGGTCACCAGGTACACAAGTAACATGCACTAAAAAGAAAGTGGGGCTAAATACAATTATTCACATTCTGCATATTTTCTGAATTTTTCTAAAGGGAAGGAAAACCATAATCCAGAACACAAGAGCAATATTGCTGCAGCCTCCCAAAAAGACCAGACAGGAAACACAACAAAATGAGCTATTTCTACTTTATTGTTGATCTACATTAACAGACTCTTGCATGTCTGAAAGTACAAACCTCCCACTGCCTGATTACATTAGGGTGGATCCTAAGTTTCTTTCTCTGACCATTATTCAGCTGCATGACCTCCCCCCATCCCCATCTGATTGTTCTCTAAATAGCATCTGTTCCCCTTGTTTCCCAGTGTCCTTCTCACATACCATTATGTCTGCACACATAGAGATATCCCAACATCTTATTTTTTTATTTATACATGTGATTGCCTGATAAATAATAAAGTCAGCAAGTTGAACATTAGAATGGCTATTTACACTTCTTTTTCAAAAATTTCTTTTTGAATTCAATTATCATATGGCTACCTCAAAGAAGATGGTCAGTTTATACTCTCCAAGTCTGATCAGGCTTGGAATCCTTATTCCGGAGTAAAGCAGTTATCTTTTATTATAGCAAAACATTCTGATGTTGAGCAAGGCAAAAATCATAATTCTTAAGAATGCTGTGTTAGTACGCTCTGCCAAAAGCAGGCACACCTACAATATTTTTATCTTGAAACCCAGAAATAGTACTGCTTGATAAGATCAATATAAATGCTAAGTACTAATAAAAGCTAACATAAAGGCAACGTAACAAAATACATTGTCCTTCCTCTTTCTGAAGTAAGCAAGCTCATGAAAAAGAAGCTGGCAAAAACTGAATAGAAGAACATTTAACATTGTGAAGGTGAATCAGACATATACATAAGCCATTCCTGTGATCCCATTATAGATCACACTCACCAAGAAAATACCATTTAAATTCTTGCTTAGCAGGTAGAATTTTATTTTGTAGTTGCTGAGATTTTTGTTTGTTGGTAGAAAACAATAGATCAATGGTAGGTACTGCCTTATATTGGTGACTTGGCAAATTAACACTGTTCCTGCAAAAGATTGTAATATTGGCTGAGGAATTCTGGGAGGTGAAGTCCACATATCTTTAAATTGCTAAGGGTGATAAATGCTATGTAAGAGGAAAGTAAATATGTTAAAGTGTGAGAGCATTTTTCCTTCAAATGCAACTATTTGTTATTCTCGTATTCAATATGAGAACAGGCCTGATGGGGCTTTCAATTTTTTGATGCATTTGATATTTTTGCTCTGCAGGCAAACCAACTACTGGGGGGGGGAAGAATGATTCTTCCTGAAAACTATAATGTTATATTATGCAGTACATTTCCACACTGCATATTGTTGCTTAGTGTTCATGTTTCAAACAGGAAATGAAGTCAATTAACACAATAATTTTATAGTAACAACTATTATTTGCTTTCTCCTTTAGTGAATTATGTTCCCAAGTATCCATATTAGCAAAATATAGACTGGTCATGGAACATTACAAAACATCTCAAATTATTACATTAATTGTAATGCAGCCTAAAAGAGGCAAAAGTATATTAAATAAAAAACTAATCTCTAGTGCCAATTCTATCTAAGAAAAAACTAGTACTTGAACCACACTATACAGGGCAGACAGGATATATTTTCTACATGTAAATAAGCATTTTTCATCTTTATGCTATTATAAAGTTCAAATCAGACTTTCAGTGTTTCTCTTTTCATAATATAAATATTAAAGATGCATTTTGCTATTTTTCTCATTTAGATTCAAAAGTATCCAGTAAATTACAACACTGCTGTGGGCAAGCTGTTATATTTAAAGCTCTAAAGAACACATATATTTCTGTAACAGATTGAGAGAGTAGCTTGCCTAAGGCAACTGAGCATGGCTTTAATTCTATTCTTTTCTGTTCTATTCTAATCCACCTTTCAGGAATATAGCCTTCCCAAGATTGTTTTCAAAGGACAGTCTTTGCAGGATGTTGTTAAGGTTACCAAAATGATGTGAAGCAACTGAAAAGCAGTATAAATATTATACATTTCATTTGACAACTTTTAGATATACTTTGTCTTTCAAGTATCCTTTTGGTTCTGTTTTTCAGTCTCATATAAGCAAAAGTTTCAAACAATATTTCTGCCTACAAAAGTTTGTAAAGAAAGATCCAGAAAAGTGGAAAATTAGAGGTGTATTATATCATCCCCAGTCGCCTGATTTTTCTCTAGTTTGCTGAGACAATGCATCAGAAACATTTGATACTGTTTATTCTTCAGATGGAAATAATTATCATAACAAGCAAACCCGTATCACGTTCATCACACTAGGCTCTTGAATGTCCTCCATAAACAAAAATACTGGAAATCATTGTCAACTATTCACATCTTGAAACATACAACTTCCTGATCATTTTATTGAAAATCTGGCTGTCCTGTGCTTAATTATATAATGCTTCTACAGTGCTTTCTAACATCTTCAATTACAGGGAAATATATTCCAAAGTGTATCAGTAGCAGTTGCCCCCAAATATGAAGATTTGTTTCTCAGTAAACAGCTTTGGGACCAAGGCACAATTCAGAATGGATTCGCATGATCATACAAACGTTTAGCATGAGTTGGGATGGGGTGGGGTGGTTTACAATATTTGTATAACGTTAAATGAAATCCAGTGTACTCTGTGATGCATTTGGAATATTGAACCCATTTTCCCCCCATACTGTGGAGTCCAACCACATTCTCCCAGCCTAACTACCTCACAAGATTATAAGAATTGCATATTGCACCTGGCCTCCATATGCCAATAATGGAAAAGTTGCATAGCACTGTAGATTTGAAGGCAAAGGGGTACTTCAGAATGCAAATGGGCACCAGGCTACAACTGCTTAAACCAAACATGTTTTTCATGGAAACACACAACAGCTGCAAAGGAAAGCTAGGCAATCCCTGTGCATCCACTTTAAAGAGATGCAGATAAACAAAGTGGCAAAATGCAATTATACAAAATCATAACCTGCACAAGATGTCATCAAGCCAATATCAAGCCAATATCGCCACTACGTACTTGCATCTTCATGTCTTGAATAAATGCACATATTTGCAGTGGTGTGTGATGTCAGCATGGGCATGTCATCATTTGCCACCCCACCACAGATGGGTAGGTAGGTGTTACCTGAAGAATTCCTTTGTTGCCTTTGAATATGAAGCACTGTACAACTGGTGAAATAACTATAATGTGCAACATAATAAATAATGTCTTAGGATAAGTTTAGGGTGTTCATTGCATCTTGACACAAACAAAAAATCAGATGAAGAAACTTAATTGTATAACACTTGTATGTAGTAGAGTTTCATTGACAACTAGAAAAATTTGGAGATGCCATGCAGTACCTTGATCTTGTGCAGAAATGTACCCAAGAAATGATATCTGATTATGATAAAGGAATCAGGTAATACAGATTGACTGAAATGCTCTTTTAATTGTGCAAGTAAGCCATTGTTCAACATCTCATGTAATGGTCCTCACATGTTCCCATCACAGGTGTTTGCTACACTTTCAAACCAACTCAATAATTCACTGATTGAGGGGTATTTGGTTCTCTCTCAGCTTGGTTGTTTTCTTGTAAACATTTCATTACCCAAACTAGATAACATATTAATGCTAGCTAGTAAAGAGTGGGGTTTGCTCTCAGTTTATATTCTACTGGTTTGCCCTGTCAGGGTTAGTGGGGGTGGTCTTAGAGGTTCTTTCTATTGGCTTGTTTGGCAATTTCTTGATTGGGATATTGTTTATTTGATGTTAATCTTAGAGTTAATCTATGCTCATCTGGGTGCTGACTGCTGGTAGACAGGTACTTAGGTCTCTTTGTTCCCCTTTTGGCTCATTGTCTTTTTTGCATAGTCTATAGATATTATTTATGTCTATTTGTCTATTGATGGCTAATCTGTCAGAGTGCCAGGTTTATAGAAATTCCCTGGTGTTTTTGGACTTGTCTAGAATAGTCATAGTTTCCCAACTGAAACTATAATTAAGTCTGTCCATATGTTGTAAAATTAAAATGTTTTCATCATGTCTTCTAACTATTAGTTGGTATTCATGGATGCGTTTTGCCAGTCTTCAGTCTGTTTGTCCTACGTAGTGGTTGTTGCAGTCATTGCTCTGTATGTTGTAGATCAGGGGTAGCTTAGCTGGCTCAGGAATTCTGGGAGTTGAAGTCCACGAGTCATAAAAGAGCCAAGGTTGACTACCCCTGTTGTAGATGATCCTGTTTTTTTAATTCTGGGGCTGCTGGGTATTTCGGTTTGCTTAGGATGTTTTGAAGGAATTTAGTTGGCTTGCGTGCTACGCTGATTTCTATGTGGCTGTAGTAGTCTGTCGTGGCTTTTGAGATGTTCTTGATAGTGTTATTCTTTTTAGGGTCTGTGTTAGTTGTGCTGTATTGGGTTCAGTGGTGAGGCACTTTTTGATAAAGTTGCGTGGATATCCATTTTGTTAGAATGTGTTGTATAGATGCTCTATAATCTGTTAATCTGTTGTTCATAGATTAACTCCAAGATTAACATCACTCTAACAATATGAATGCGCCAACACTGGAAGTTTTTAAGAAGAAACTGGACAGCCATTTGTCCGAAATGGTATAGGGTTTCCTGCCTGGGCAGGGGGTTGGACTAGATGACCTCCAAGGTCCCTTCCAACTTTATCATTATTATTATTATTATTATTGTTATAATAAAGTAAATAATACCCCAATCAAGAAACAGCCAAACAAGCCAATAGTACACAGCTCAACCAAAGAGCCTCTATAACCACTCCCACCAACATTGACAGGGCAATAAACTGAGAGCAAATCTCACTCTTTACTAACACTGATGATGTTACCTAGTTTGTTAATGAAACATCTACAAGAAAACAAGCAAGCTCAGAGAACACCAAAAACCACTCATTTCAATCCTATGCTACAAATATTCTCCTTTATTAATTCACTGGTTGCTGATAATCACAGAAGACTAAACCATATAATCTTTGCAACATCTGAAATTAGTTGTTTAATATGTATTTATCCTTCTGAGTTCAATTCTTTTGAACAGTAGTAAGTGAAATAATGGCAAGGAGAAGTAGCATTAGCTTTTGCCAATATTAAACAGATAAAAGACAGAATAGGGAACAACCTAGGTCACTCTAAGGTTTGCAGAAATCTCAACTTGGAATTTCTACACTGGACTAAAATGGTTTTGTATCCAGCAATTGTAGAACCTTGGGACACTTTTGAAGCATGTACCATCTTTTATAAATAATACCTTTAAAATGTTCTGTTGTATGTTTCCATTTTAAAGTTTTACACAATTTCCAATCTTTTTCTTCAAGTCTACTTAATTTTGATATTAAAAAGTGTGTTGATTTAAAAAAAGAAATTATTTCCATTGAATTATCTAATATTATCTATCAGTTTCTCTTTTAGTATAGTACTTAAAACTCATGACAGAACTATTGTATCGCTTCTCTATTTTATTTTCTGTTCATGTTTTACCTGTTTCGAGCTCACAACCTTGTGTTCAAAGT
Organism: Protobothrops mucrosquamatus; assembly: GCF_001527695.2. Taxonomy (NCBI): domain Eukaryota; kingdom Metazoa; phylum Chordata; class Lepidosauria; order Squamata; family Viperidae; genus Protobothrops; species Protobothrops mucrosquamatus. The sequence goes on along the minus strand of NW_015389156.1, from coordinate 28,189 downwards.
GATGTCCTACAAAATTCAATTTGATATTTCAACTAAGTACCCATAGGACTGAAGTCCTTCTCTCTCTTTAAAACAATCTTCTTTTAATATTCACAATGGCTCTGAATTCTTTAATCCTGAAAGGACACTCAAGAGAACTCAAATCCACGCTCAAAACCATTTACTTTGAAATATCATGAGTCTTTTAGAAAGAAATTATATATTTTCATTCACATTTTGAAATTGATTTTAGACTTTTCTTTGCTGCATCTCTGCATTTCTGTCTCAAATTTCCACAACAGGGGATTCGTTTAACTTTACTTTCACTAATGTCTTCCCTAGTTCTTTCCTCTGCTATTACTTCCTTGACTTCTCATAGGTCTACTCTGTTTGCCTTGTATGATTCCCACTCTGCATGAGTCTTTTCCTGACACTCTACCTTGGATTATCTTCACACAAGCTTTACAACTTTGCTTGTACAGAGACATTAGCAGACTGTCAGTTAGCACAATCACCAATTACTATTTAAGACATTCTGCACTCTTCTGTGACTCATACTGCTATTGTACATCACGTCCCTAAATCTTTCCTTTCAGCATCTAAACATTTAAGTAATATTATACACAATGGTCCTGAAATGTAATATTATACAAAAGGGTCCTGCTATGCATTATATTATGATTCACCAAGTTGTACAAAACCATCTAGTTAATCTAAACCAGTGTTTCTCAACCATGGCAACTTTAAGATCTAAGCCAGGACTTTTCAACCAGTGGTACACGTACCACCTGGGATACATTAGCACGTGGCAGGTGGTATGCGGCCCTGCCCAGCCAAGGGTAGTGGGGAGGGAACAAGCCAAAGCAGCACAGCACAGGACTTACTGTGAGAGAGTCCTCCGGAGCTACAGAGTGGCTGGGGCGAGACAAAGGCCCCAGGATTGGCACTTCCGGCTCACCCGGAAGAGAAAGGAGGAAGAGGGGTGCGCAGACAGTAGAGACTATATAAGGAGGCAGTTTGGGCAAGAGAGGGAGAGAGAGAAAAAGATGCAGCCTTGGGAGGAGGCAGAGTCAGCTGTAGCTGCACCGAAGGGAAAGAAGGAGGAGGGTGGGGGGAGAGGAGACGAGACCAAGCAGGCTGGGCATGAGCCGATCTACAACTTCTGTGGCAGCCATCTGTGCTGGCAGCAACAAACAGGCAAGAAACGCAGCGGGGTAGGGGTCGCCCTCTACGAGGAATGAAGAAAGGCAGCATCGGCTGCAGGTGAGGGAGGGAGGGAGGGAGAAGTTGTCAATGAGAAAGAGGGAGGTAGAGAGCAGGAGGAAGTGTTGGAAGGAAAAGCCCGGGGCTTGCTTTCCAGCTGGGAGGCTATACCTTTAAGAGAAAAGAAAAAATAGACCAGAGGAAACAAACCTCTGGCTGCTGCTGCAGGAGATGTTTAATGGCAGAAGTGAAGTGCCATTTCAGCTGAACAACAAATTGGGAGAGTGGAAGGATTCTTATGTGCTTTTGTGACTTTGAAGTTCTGGGATTTGTGAAATGTGGCCTTTGTGTTCTTAAGGAGTGTTTGACAATTTCTATTTGGCTGATGGCTGATGTCTCATGTTAGATTCTATTGCTCTGTTATTGTTAACTGTAAGTTTTGCTGCAAGGGATTTTGAAGTATTTTTCTCCTGAATGGATTTTGCCTTTATTTATTAGCATTCCTTTATTTATGAATGGAGCCATTTGGCGAGGCTGCCTTAGCTGGCAGCCAGTACTTACTACATTTGTTTTTTCTTCGAGCCAGCTCCTTAACTTTCCTTTCTAGCCAGTGGCTAATTCTTAAAGGGGAATCGCCTTTTTAAGCTAATTCACTCAGCAGCTTGTCTTTTCTGTCTCTGGAGGCTTTTCCTTGTTTGATAAATATATGGAAGAGGGAAAATATGGGGGGGGGGGCAGTTCAAATTCTTCCTTCAGAAGGAGATGGGAATGAGAAAGAGGGAGGGAGGGAAAGAGTGAGGGAGGGAGGGAAGGAAATCCCGCCTTAGCACTTGGCCACCAGCAGCCCTGCCATTGACTTTGCTTGTCAAAAGGTTGCAAAAGGTGATCACATGACCCTGGGACACTGTGACCATCATAAATATGAATCAGTTGCCAAGCATCCAAATATAAATCACATGACCCTGGGGATGCTGCAATGGTCATAAGTGTGAAAAATGGTCATAAGTCATTTCAGTGCAATTGCAACTTTGAACAGGTTTTTTGGGGGGTCAAGTTTTTGACACCTTGCTAGGTGGTACTCAAATACTGCCATATCCTAAAAGTGGTACAATTGGTGAAAAGGTTGAAAAGCCCTGATCTAAGCTATAGTCCAGTGATGGCGAACCTTTTAGAGTCTGAGTGCCCAAACTGCAACCCAAAACCCATTTATGCATCGTCGAGTGCCGGGTGGGTGTGGTCCATTGGCTGGGTGTGGCCCATTGGTTGGGCGTGGCTGCGGTGGTAATGGCAGACTGGGTGGGGCTAAAAAGTTCAATCAATCAATTCCAACTTTGCAAGATCTTTTTTTCCCCGTGAGAAGTTGAAATTGACTGATTGAACCTTTTTTTTTTTTTTTTTGCACACGGCGGCAGAGGCCTAAAGTGAAAAGGTTTTATAAAACCCAGCTGAAGGCCTAGGACTGGGGCAACAGCGCGTGTGCCCACAGAGAGGGCTCTGAGTGCCGCCTCTGGCACCTGTGCCATAGGTTCGCCACCACTGCTATAGTCTTTTGTAACATCCAACTGCAAACCATGATTAAGAAAATAATAGTTCATAGTTTATATCGAACACTGAAATACAGTATATTAAGCTTAATAAAATAGAGCATCCAGTGCCTCTGAAATGCAATGCTCAACTTAAAATCGGGGGTAAGCCACAATGTTATTTGTTTACATTTATATTTTACTTTTGTTTTTGAAATTCTAGCAAAATCACAGTTTAGCATTGTGTACGCATGTAATAGGTACCACTGAGGGAAAGAAAATGGGAAAAATAGGGGTTAAAAGATTCACTCTGGCATATTCTTGTACAATTCGTCCACTATTTAGCATCATGTACAAACTCTCCTAAGTGAAAACTCTGACAGGAAAAATGGCAGGAAGAACAGATACTATAAATTATTAAAAGTGGGCTGGAGCAAATCCATGCTAGACCCACAGAGATCTTACAAATGCCTAAAAGATAGAAAGATGAAAAATGCTTACTATGTACACATGTATTGAAACTTGGACTTCTTGCAGCTGGTGATCCATAGTCCCGAATACAGTCTAAAGAAAATGCAAAAAGTATTATTAAGCCATATGCCAAAATGGACTGATTTCTAATCCCCCATTCTATACTCAGCATGTTTGCTTTTCTACTGAATTATTCATATTTGTATAAATATACCTATACATCTAAAATATACTTTTATTTTAGAATATAATTCTTCTATTTTCTAATATTATGTAGGACACTGGTTCTCAACCTGTGGGTCGGGACCCCATTTGGGGTCGATCGACCATTTCATGGGGGTCGCCAAGCAAGGCTGTCCGCTATTTTTTTTGTCCGCCATTTTTTTTGCCCGCCATTTTTCCCCCTTTTCCGGCAGGTGCCTTACCTCCCTTGGGGTGGGCCAGCTGGTGGTCAGCCTGCTCTGCCTCTGCCGCTTGCCAACTATGCCTCGGCCGGCGCAGGGGGCGGAACCACGCATGTGCGGCGCTCCCGGGCAGGGAAAGTCCTTGACTTACAACCGGTTGGGTAGTCCTCGACTTACGACTGGTTTAGTCCTCGACTTACGACCGGTTTAGTCCTCGACTTATGACCGGTTGGGGTCACATTAAAAAGGTTGAGAACCACTGATGTAGGAGATTACCAGGCAGAGCCTGAGGGAGGGATCAAATGCGTCATAAGCAGTGGTGGGATTCAGCCAGTTTGCACCAGTTCAGCAGAACCGGTAGCTAATTTTTTGTTGCCCAGGCCCAGAATGGACTTCCGGAAGCAGCATTCACACAGAGAACTGGTTGTTCACATATTTGAATCCCACCACTGGTCATAAGTCATAAGTCCCTGCACGCCCGCAAGAGATCTCAGTCCAGCCCATTTGAATTCCTTCTTATTCCTGCTCATTTCCCTTGACCATTAGTAGTTCAGATTTTTGTAGAGAACTTAAGCTTGCAATAAATCATTATATTCATTTGAACTGCCTGAATCTTCTGATTTCCCCGGCACTGATTTCCCCGACATATTATTCTTTTATCAGATGTTGCATACTTGGTTTTTAAAGAGTTGTCCAGCTCAGGAAAAGCAAAACTAGGAATTCACTTGGAAGAGCCATATAATCAAAACTGAATATTTTATTCATCTTAAATAGTTTCATAAAATTAAAAAAACAGATTTGTAAAGATCAGATATGTCTCCACGAAACCTAAGAAATTATTCAGACTATATATTCCTATTTTAATAAATTTGATTAGGATATGAAAAATATGTAGGCATAAAATTTACTATCAACACCTTTGCTAAGTAAGTATGTTAAAAAGTGGCTTCACTGTAATGAAATATTTATTTCATATTTCTATGAAAATAATGTATGAATTATACCTTTTCCCTTCTGCCCCACTCCAAATTTTCAGCATAGTAAGCATTCTACTAAGCAAGCACTTACAAAAATTCCCTTTCAGGAATGTTTCATTTATTTATTTATTTATTTATTTATTTATTTATTTCATAAGCCACTGGGAGTCATTGTGAATGAGTTATAAATTTTCTAACTAAACAAACAAACATGCTTTATGTCGAGTTAAAAAAGGATTGAGCAAGACAGGAACACTTAAGATGTACTATATAGAGATAAAGAAGAGTTACAAGTAACCATTCTAGTATAAGACATGGGTGTCAACTGCCAGCCCGCGGGCCGGATGCATCATAGTGAAACCGCGCCCACCCATTGCCAGCAATGGCAAAAAAAAAGTCACGATACGCTGCAACACGTCACGTGACATTTTGAGTTTGACACTCCTGTTTTAAGACATAGGTATTTGAATTATAGTTAATGGTTAGGATTATATCCAAATAAAATTGCTTTCTTTCTGAATATATGGAATGCACTTGCTTGGTTTTATAATAAGAAAATCAAGATTGTTGGAGAATACAAGGGTCAACAATGCTACACGCACCAGGGTATCTGTGAAAAATTATGGAATATGTTTGAAGGAATTTTTAAAAATAACCAAACTATGGAAGTGACTAATCAAATAGTGTGTTTTGATAATTTTCAAGATTTCAAGTGATTCTTAGAAAATCAGGGAGTGTCTAGGATACCATGATGCTATATGTTTTATGAGGATCCAAGTAAACACAATTTAAAAAGTCATTGAAATTGCATGAAATATGACAATTTTACAAGATTTCTTTATTTTTTTTAAAGAAGGGGAATGCTGCCTGGGTCATTGCTAAAGATCATGTAAGAGCTGATCTCTATGGCAGATTAATATGCATACAGATTATGCCTGAAAGCAAAACAACACTAGCATACATAAATAGAGTATAACTGCAACTCACCCAAATATTTCGGGTAAAAATAATCCTGTGAGAGAAACAAAAGCACATATTTATTCAAAAGACACATTTAATCTAAAATAACATTAAGATTAAAATAAAGGCTAACAGTTTAATAATGGAGCAATACAATTTGAATATGTTGTTTGGTATTTGCTCATCCTATTGATCCCATTACCATTAAACAAAGCATTTTTTTCTTTTATAGAACCCTGAGTCACACTACTGAAGATTAATGGCTGAATACTCATGAGTAAACATCCAAGTTTATACTGCTTACTCATCAGTAAATCTGCTGATTAACGAAACTTGAGCTGCCCGCTTGAAAACAGAGGTTATGAGTGATCCACTGCAGTTTCAAAAACATATTGGTGACAACAGCAATATTAGAGGAAGGAAGTGAGTAGTCAGATTCAGTTTCTCGTTCTGCTATTTGACGTTAAATTCTCCAGCTGCAAAATCTGGAACAATCCCCTTAGTTATAGGAAAAGAAAGGAAAGTTTCAGTTTTTAAGCAAAATTATAAACCCTTAAGTCAGCATATGTTATCATCACTAGGACAGTTGAGTTCTTCCTTAAAATATGCGTTTATAATTCTTAGTTCAAACTTTTGGGCAAATAATGATTCCACTGAAGACTGTTATTAATGTCAATAACAGCTCCCAGAATACATCCCAGGAAAGAAGATGGTGCTAAAAGTAGTGCACCTTATAGTGAGTAATGATTCCAAATAACAGACCAAATAAGCAAAAAAGATGAAATGCCCATGCCTTTAAGGAATGTAAAACTGATCATGGAACAAAGTTCTCATAAATTCAAAACCCAACTTGTACTTTATTTCTCTGTTTTGGAAATTAAAAAGATAGAGGATTACACTCGCAATAAAAACAACAGCACATAATGACTTTCCCGATGTGAACCTGCATATGACTGGATTACTATTGCAATACTTAACACCGTGTCATGGGTGTCATGCCAAATAGATGCTACACTGTAAATGAGAGTAGACAGTATGAGGGTAAGGAATTGATGATAGATAGGCAATTGTGGTATGAAGAATATAGTGGTACACAGGACAACTACCAGTTGATGCAACAGTATCCTCAAAGAAAAAAATCAAGATAGAATGGATATTCTGCACATGCATACATTATGGTATTTAATATATCTGATTACTTCTTTTCCTTCAGTCCATTTAATCATTTCCAAAGAACTTTATTTGTAGGTATAAATTTTTTACACATCAAAACAGATCTTATTTAGTTTGGCAGAAAAAGAAGAAAAAGACTTGGAAATAGAAACAGGCTTTTTCTGCTTATATATTTCCACTTACTCAAGCTTCAGAAGGTCAATGCATTAATGTTTCTGTTTGGTTTACACAAACAGAACCAAGTACTTACTGGCATGAAACAGAAGTGCTAACATTTAACATTACAAGATTATCCATTATTTTGGCCGAATACTTGAAAACAAATCAGAAGTTGGAGGGAGGGCGGATTTAATTTAATCCTATGTTCATTTTTAAATTAAGTGTTCTCCAACCAACCCAACAACATTTATAAATATCAAATCAAGCAAGATCACAAATAATAAAGCTTATTATTTAGTTTCCAAAGATTTTGAAAGTGCATTTTCCATTTTAAGTTTCTGAACGCACTGTCATTTCCCCAAAACATAAATATTATGTAGTTTATTTATAGGTTAGAGCTGCCCTGAGCACCAGAAAGGTAGCCAATCTCTGAAGGCAAATTGGAAGTTATGTGCAAAAATTTATAACTTATTATAAATGTTTTTTTTTTCAATTACAAACAGCCTCCATAGATTTTAAGCACAAATAAAAAGGGCAGGAGTTAAATTCTAATATAAGAAGATAGGCTATAATTTCAATTTAGATAAATAAAATTAATAAAAGTAGAAGTATATGCACAGACAATAATTTATGTTCATGATCTAATCTATGTGCCCCAAAGCATATATTTCATAAAGGTGTTTTCCAGATATTTTGCATTAGAACTTACATAAATCTCATTTCAAATGGCCATTTGGATGGAAGTCATGGAAAATATAGTCTAACACAAGTGATTATCAAAATATTATGTATCTATAAATTCACTTTTTTTTCTAACATGTAATTCCTATTATAGATAGTTCTCGACATGACAATTTAACCCCAAATTTTGGTTGTTAAGTGAGACATTTGTAAAGTGAATTTTGCTCCATTTTGTGACCTTTCTTGCCCCAGTTGTTAAGTCAATCACTGCAGTTGTTAAGCTAGCAATATAGTTGTTAAGTGAATCTGGATTTTCCATTGACTTTGCTTCTCAGAAAGTTACAAAAGGTGATCACATGACTTCGGGACATTGCAACCGTCATATGAGCTGGTTGTCTGAATTTTGATAACGTGACCATGGGGATGCTGCAATGGTTGTAAGTGTGAAAAATGGTCACAAGTCACTTTTTTCAGTGTCGTTGTAAGTTTGAATTGTCACTAAATGAACAGTTGTAAGTCAAGGATTACCTGTACAAAGTAATGAAATTATAAATGCTTAAATTAAGTTTTTGTTTTCTAAATAATTCCATTTATCTAAAACAAGCAAAGAATTATACATTGAAAAAGAGTTTGAGTCTTGAGTCTCTCTTTTAAAATTACATGGTTGGCTACCTAGACATCCTCGAATGCTATTTCTAAGTAGCATTCTAAGTCACGAGGCCTTTGTCGGCCATTGCACACTGCCAACAGCGCCACCTTCACCCTGTCTTCTCCATCGCCTCAGTCCTGCTGCCCCCTCTCTGGCCAGGCCTGGCAAGTTCCCTTTGGCAAATGAATCCCTGCCACCCTGTCATGCTCAACGCATTAATCCTGGGGCCGTGCCCTTGCCCAGCGCCTGGATCAAGGGTGGGAAACAGGAGGAAGAAGATGGTGAAGGTCAGCAGGGGTAAGCAGTAGCAGCAGCAGCAAAATGCAGGATGGCCAAAAGGGCAGAGATGGGGCGGGGCAGGGAGATAGGCAGATGCAGAAGTTGAAGTACATGTTGTGGTCATAAATGCAGTCTGGTTGCCAAGTACCCATTTTTGATCACATGACTGTGGGAGTGCTGCAGTGGATATAACTGGTCATATCTACCATTCATGTAGTGCCTTCACAATTTTAAATGGTTGCTGAACGAATGGTTATTAAGTGAGGATTACTTGTAGTTTTTTTTTCAAATCAGATTTGTAGAAGGAAGCTTAGGATTTGTTGCTTATGTCAAGGAAGTATTCCTAACTAAGTTGTCAAGACCAGTCTACACTAGAAACTTCTTTTTGATTAATTGAGATTGCTGGATTTTGAGCATTAAGTGGCTCACAAATAAAATACATGGCAAGAATTCTAAAATAATGACTTAAACACAGGGAAAGAACTGCTGAACTTCAGCATGTACTATCAAGCAAACTGTTCCTCCAAGATCAGATTGAAAAGTCAATTTTGTTTCTAGCTTCACCTGACCTAGGTTTATAATAATATTTATGTTCATATCACATTCAGCTTTATAACCAAGACATTTCTACCCTCACTCATGATCCAGCTGTGTTTGGTAGGATGGAACAACTACTGAGTCATAATAGATAACTATTATCTTCATTTCATAGGCAGATTTTTCATTTTCAGAGCCACACATACTATGCTAAGCAAAAAACACATTTTAATCTAGTCTGTTCTTACTAATAATAGACATCTGTGCAAGAAAAAAATAATCAACAACATTGTACCGCCAATGCCAAATACACAAGCTTTCTGATAATAGATTAAACTGATACAGTACAGTGGCCAGTTTAAGAGGTCCTAATGGATTCTAAGACTTCTGAACAAAGTTAACAAATCACAATTACATTTTTCAAGTTACAGTCACGGACCAATTTATTTTTTGTTAAATCTAGATGCCATCCATCTCACTTTCCAAAGCGACTTTGGCAGCCAACGCATTACACTGCATCTACTCTGTAGGTGCTACACAGACGCTACCAAAGCACTTTTTTGCCTTCCAATCCAAACCAAAAAATAGTCTTCATCAACAATTATAAATTTTAAAAAAATTGCAAGGATGGAAGAAATATACATGCATCCATTATCTTGGGGATCTATAAACAGGGGATGGACTGGATAAGAAAGAATCATAATTTTTTATAAATTAGTAAATAGCAGACTGTAACATCAAGACTAGAGTCTAGAGTTTTCCCCAATGTTCCACAGTAGATATGCCCCCCTTTCTTTTATATATATATTCTTTTTGCAAAATCACACATAGAAATACTACTTACATTACATTTCTATAGCACTGGCACATACATAAGCAGCCTAACAATCTCTATTCCTCCTGGTAAATCCTATTCTTCCTTCCCTGCAGATATCACAGGAAGGGCTACTTCTAAGGAAGTCTTTGCTAATTGCAATTTCTGTACACAAAAAGAACTCAGGCAACACACATTCCCCTCAACACGATCCTTCAGAGAAAAGTAAGTAGCAATGCCACACCCACAATTACATGGGTATTCCAGGAAATGCTGGAATACTTACTTGTTGAAATGCTGTCAACAAGTAAGCTTATATTGGCTGAGATGTTCACACTCTTACAGATAAACAAAGCTAGAAAAGCATCCAAGGATGTTGCAATGACATTGGGTCTTAGAAGATGACAATATGGGGGCAAATATGTAGCTAAAAGAAGTTGGGAAATGATAGATAATAAAAATCAGGAGTAAAAAAGGCAATGGAGAAGTAGGAGAATACAATAGTATTTTTAGTGCATGGGTGTCAAACTCGCCACATCACATGACATGTTGCGATGTATTGCAACTTTTTCCCCATTGCCAGCAATGGGGTGTGCGCGGTTTTGGCATGACGCATCCGGTCCGCGGGCCGGCAGTTTGACACCTGTTTTAGTGGGAAAGAGAAGACTTCCCCCATCTCTCAGGAAAGATTGCTGTGTGTCCATGTTTGGATTGAGGTGATGTGCCTGCGTGCGCACATGCTTATAAATCTGAAAGCAGCATATACTGTATGTCTGAAGGAGGAGGTTATGTCTGCACATAGAGATTTGCATGCGTTGGTGTATTTTACATGGATACTGGCACATGTCTTCTCCAAGAGCAGAACTTGGCCCGCCTATAGTTTATGGACTATAATTTCCCAAAACTGATTGTATAACATAGTTTTCCCACATAAATCCAGTTGTTTTAATATCTTTAAAAGTTATAAATTTAGTGTGAGAAATTTATTAAAAGACATCTTTGGTAGCTGACATATGTTGTTCTATTTTGTAATTTTCCCTAGCTATTAGCATGTAAGATAAGCAGTTTGCTATAACGGTTAAGGCACTGGGCTAAAAACCAGAAGTCGGTGAGTTCTGTTCCTGCCTTAGGTCCAAAGCCAGCTAGGTTACCCTGGGCCAATCACTTTCCCGAAGGAGGCAATGACAAACCACTCCCAAAAATCTTGTCAAGAAAATTGCAGGGACTAGTCCAGGCAGTCACCAGGAGTCAACACTGACTCAAAGGTGTGTGTGCGCGCGCACACACACACACACACAAAATCACATCTAGGGAACATTACATGGTGTAGAAGCTGTAGCCAAATTGGTCTCTTATTTAAAATGAACCAATATCTGAAATTCAAGCATTTGCATTTTTACAGGCACATCTCTTATTAACTTAACTTTTCTTTCTCCTGTCTCACTCCTTATGTAGACCTTGACTGGGGTATCATGTTTTTAAAGTCAGTCTTTGTTTTAGCATTATTTCTTGCTACATTTTCTTTAGAGCCTTTTACCTAACTAGTTTCTCTGCAGGATCAAAGCATATAAAATAATGCCAATTAAAACACTCTTGAATCTGTGCCAGAAAGACAGCATCATTAATCATAGCAAGATAAGTCGCAACCAAAACTCCTCAAAATTATACTTCTTAGTTCTACATTCCACATTCCCACCAGGAGCAAAAAAATATATATAAAATACATAGCATTCCCTCCTGTTTCTGAACAACCCCCCAGTAAGGCAGGCTGCACTGAGCGATCATGACTGGTCCAAAAGCCATCCAGTATGAGGATGGACATGAACCTTATATAAATTAACTCAGCATTCATATAAATTTACTGTACATGCTGAATAATACAAGAAGGTTACTCAGCACTTTTAAAATGACAGTTCTAAATATAGAACTTTGAATTATGAGCTATTTGTTCAGTATTGCATCAAATATTTTCTTGTTCCTTCTCAGTGTTCAGTATTGCATCAAATATTTTCTTGTTCCTTCTCAAAGCTCTCTAAAAGTTCTGTATCAAGTGACAGAAAAAAATTATTTTTGTCACATCAAAATCTATACACTATTAAAATTCTTGATACTTTGAAATTTTTAACTGGGCAAAATGGTGCATCAGAGAGCAACAATTGTTGAATCAACATACCTTAAATGGCTAACTTACAGAATGGACCCAAAATCTGACTCCTGTGGAATTGAAATTTGGCAAAGTTGTGGCTGCTTCACCACCAGGTCTTCTGACCATACTTCCTAGAAACCATGGGTTGCTTGGCAGAAGGGAAGAGGAAAATGGAAAACCCCACCCTCTTTCCCACCTCCCTCTAACTTCTGCAATGCATCAACCAGCAGCTTTGGAACTGAGCCCAAAATTTGAAATCTCTTAACATGGTGGCCAGTGAGGGAAAACTGAGGGAGCAACTTGGATGCCTGCGTGGGGGGGAGGGAGGGAGGAAGAGGCTTCACCAGGGCTCTCTTTTATATGTGTAAAGAAGAATGATCCAATGGGTCACAGGTTGTCTAGTGATCTCTTAAAATTTCTCAGTGGCCTGAACCCTAATATTTGCTGGGTACACCTGCTTTGTACATTTATACAACATGGCATATACAGACTTGTAATACATATGTCATAGCTTTTCAAAATTCTCATCAGAATTTTAAAGTCACAAACAAATCTCTTTTGTACAATCACACAGCAAATATAAATTCTTCAACCCCTGTACATACTGTTTGTATGATAAGGTAAAAGCTAAAATTCTACATTTTGATCAAGCATAGACAAAACTACATATTTATAGAGAGAGTATTTTAAAATGCCATTTCTGCTTTAAAATAAGAATATTTAAGTGCTATAAAACAAGAGTGAGGAACAGACCTGCAGATGTTACTCAGCTATAATTCCAATATTATTAACTAATCTCTCTGGAATCCTCCATAACTACCAAAAACTTGGACCAATGTTAGAATCACAAGTAATCCAAGTTTTTTTGTTATTTCTTATATATTTCTACATATTAATTTAAACCCCAAATGAGATCCTGGGAATACTAAGATAAGCCCAGTCAAACAGAATTAGTTCAGCTTCTTGCAGGAATAAATAAATTTATGTTGCAAGGTCGAAGTCACAAATGAACACATAACAATTTATATTCACATTATACCTCCTCATCTTTTTCCATCTTCCAGCAATCTAATGCAGATCATTAGATTCCTCCTACTGTTATCAATGGCCAGTTTAAATTCATTCCATTAATGGCAGCATGTGTGATCTCTTTTTTTTTTTTTTTGACCATATGGTAATGATAATCAGTTGGACCCTGGGGAAACTAAAGAAGGTTCCCAGGAGATCGTAGGAATTATTGTATTGGTCATCTCTTTGTTAAACCACATTTGAAAATCATTCACAAACCCGATTAGCTGAGAGAAATGAAATAACCATGCCTGCTCAGGTATCGCAGTGCTTATACTGCAAACATCTCAGCAATATTCTTGATGTCTAGGGCACCATATTTCACATTATTTTAAAAAAATAACAACTTAAAAAAATAAATTTTACTGATAGAAGACTAGCAATAGAGTTTTATTACTGTTTTTAATAGATCTTTCTGCTATGAATATAGCTACTAAAATTCAAATGATGAATGAAATGTCCAAGTTCAGACGCAACATATCTCCAGATACTGGAAATAAATCCCAGGATATTTCCACCAGTTTTATGTTGATATTTTTTGTGACCTTCCAAGGACAGTTCCTATCTAGTACTATACTCGGCAAGGTTAGTGTTGCGATAATTACATGGAATTCCAATATCCTTTTTAGGTGAGTAGTATTATTGGTCTATAGATTTATGTATAAAACCTGTCTATTGCTAATCTCTTTTGGCTAGATAACATATAATGCAGGGTAGGAAGAGATGGAGAACAAAGGGAAACCCCATTATGCAAACAGAGATCTGTTTACGTTAGACAAAATCACTATTGCTTCAGGTATGCTACATCACCACATGATCACCATATTTGAAAGATCGTTTATCTCAGCCTGCCACCACCCTTTCTTCTTCCTCAGAAAACCATCACTTTTCTCCCCCACTCCATTACACAACTTCACAGAGATTTTTCAAAACTGGAGGAAATTAAGAGCACAAATATAAAACAGCATTTATTTAAAAAAAACTGTCACAGAAAAGTCAAACATTCCATAGTAACACTTTAGATAAATGACACTGCACAATATAAAACATTTCTTCCCTATCTGCAGTGGAGCAACACAATCTAGTCACATACTTTTTCGGCAGGCTCATTTTTGGATTAAAAGAAAAAGTTTTACTAAAACTTTATATATAACCCTCTGGTGACCTTGGATTATCTTTTTCACTTTGGGGGAACTTCTCCACTGGTAAGAAATCATTTCAGCAAAGCTTATATTGATTAAATGTGAATACATTTAATATTAATATTTAAAAGGAGTAATAATAATTTATGAGAACATCTGTGAGAATATATCAGTATAAATACAACCTGAATATGGAATGCTGTTTGCCATTTATAAGCTTTAAACGATAGAGAATTGGAGAGAACAACTTGTTCATTTTTGTTCTTCCCAAACATCCTTGACTTTATCTGAGGCTAAAAGCCAAAAGTTTAAAAGAGATATCACAAACCAAAATTTGCTACTACTTTGCAACTATTTGCTATGCTGATAAAAGGGTACACTATGCTGTGAATCATAATCAGGGAATATGTTAAGACATGTATTTCCTTAAATATATAAAATTAACTCTTCTAAGAGGAAAAAAAAGCCAAGCCCCTGTCATTCTCAGTACTTTTGACCTACATAACTCTCAACCTGTCCACCCCATTCAAATCATTAACATGAATACAGACAGCCCTGTACAAAAATAACTGGCCTGTCTTTCTCTCAAAACATTTATTCCCTAAACTAATACCAGATAATCTTTGTTTATAAAAGAGTCTTTTCAGAATAGTACATCCCAAAGTTGCAAGCATCAGAAAACTAGAATACATAAAATGAAATGTTTTATTTTATTTAATTTAAAATTATTTATAATTACTTTTATGCTACCAAGACTTCTAGCACAAAACAGCTGTAGATTTAGATAGATAGATAGATAGATAGATAGATAATTTAATTTGTATACCGCCCTTCTCCCATAGGACTCAGGGCGGTTCACAGCATATTAAAAACAAATAATATACACACAATACAAAAAATGCAAAATACAAAAATACAGAAATACAAAAAATAAACCCCGATAAAAGCCGAATTAAAACCAAATATTACCAGCTGTGTT
>NW_015389156.1:4071-12746 GCF_001527695.2 Protobothrops mucrosquamatus | reverse complement strand
AAACATTATCCTCTCACTAAACACAGTAATTTTTAAAAAGTATTCATTTGCTGATATGAATTAACTCAGAAACTGTTTACATTTATCAACCAATAAAATCGTTGATCCAAGTTAGCATAATTTTCTAATTCAATAAGCATACTGAATACTCTTCTAAATAAGATAGCTTTATATTGTTTATTCAACTGATTTATTCAACAAAACCTTGCTTGCAAGCATTTAAAAAATCAGTGAACTGTCACGCACCAAAGAATATTCAAATTGAGCTGTGTAAATTGCAGGTTCTCCTTAGTTATCCAATAACCCTGAATCTAGTACAGTAAATGTATTTTGTCTGCGGTAGGATTTAACTTGTCCACAAAAGAAAGCACGTGCACAAACACACACCAGACACCCAAGAGATCTTTTCTAGGAGAAGGATCCTGACTTATCTCCGTATAAGCTATTCCCTTCCCAGCATTTCACTATTCTTGTTTGCTCGGCCTCACAATCCAAATAGAACGGATTTGTCAAGAGAAGGGCGTGGTTTAAGTTATTTATCTAATGACTGTTCATCCAAGCAACTTCTCCAGCTGTGCAAACACCTGGCGTCCTCATTCCCATTCTGATGCTTAGTTTAGGATGACTTCACGCTATTCTTCCTTTTTTAAAAAAAAACAACAACAACAATGATCCCCGACACTTTTTTGGACTTGTCTCACCGTCTCGGGGTCGTTCTCAAACACTTCTCGGGCTTCTTCGCGGTTGCAGAGTTCCTCCACGCACTCTCTCTCCAGATGGCCTTGCTTGGTCTCCTCGAAGATCTGATAGGCTCGGCGGTGCCTCTGGCGAAGGAACTGGGAAGCCTCCTCCCGGCCTTTGTAGAACACCACAGCTGGAGGAGCCCCCAAAAGAAATAGGGGGGGGGGAAGAGGGGGGAAGCCATTAATCCTGGGCTCCCTTGGCAGAAGGACGCGGCCGCGCGCTTCCCCAGCAAAGTCGCCGGCTCCCTCCCTCGCCCTCCGGTCAGCGCGCGCGGATATTTCCCCCCTTTCAAAGGGTCCTCCGGGCCCGTCACGAACTCCGTCGTCCGTGAAATCCTCGGACCGCTTTCAAACCCTCCGGCTCTGGGTTCCATCTTCGGCTCCGCGGCTTCCCCCACACCCTTTCCGCGCCCGCCACAAGAGAAGCCAAACAATGCCGCCGCCGCCGTTTACCTCGCAAACAAGGGCATCCCCGCGCCCGCCCGCTGCCAAGAACAAAAGCTGCCGAAGCCGAAGAGCGAGGGAGACGAAGGTCGCCCCCGACCCTTGGGCGGGCAAAGAGAAAAGCGGGAAAGCTGCCGGGCAAAAGAGGTCTGGGAGCGGGGAGACCGAGAACCTTTGGCCGAAAAGTAGCGCCACGAGGCAGGTGCCCCGGACGGGAAGCTGCCGGTTGGTCGCCCGCGGAGGAGACGGGCTTTTAGGACGCCCTGACTTTAAGAGGCAAAGGCTGGGGAGCGCCAAGGCGGCTGTCGGCGGGCCCCACAGAAACGCAAACGCGACGTTCTCCGCGTGGGCTTCGGGCTATTTTGATGCGCGTCTCCATCCCTTCAGGGGAAGAGGGCGAACTCCTCCGCGACTACGAGGAAGGGCAGCGGAGAGGGGTTTCCTTCCTCGGGGAGGGGGAAAGAAGAGGAGGAAAAAGCCGCCCGGGGAAGGAGCCCCACTACTCACTCTGCGAGGAGTCCGCAGCCAGCAGGACGAGCAAGAGGGCAGCAGCGGCAGCCGGCGGCAGCTGCATGATGCGGCGGCGGCGGCGGCTGAGCCTCGGGCTGCGCCCTCTGACTGGCCGAGAGGAGCGGGGCGGTCTGGTAGCGGAGGAGGGAGCGCCGCTCCTGTTGGAGGCAGCGCGGCTTCTGCCGAGCCCCGCGGGGGAGTCGCTTGTGCTGGTGAGCCAATCAAGGCGGAAAGTTCGCAGGCTTGGAGTTCCAGCGACACACCTAGTCCTTCCCGCGCCCTCAGCGCCCGAGAACTCCGACCGACGACTTGCTCCGCTCCTACCTCCAGTCTCCTTCTCTCTCTCCGTCCGGGGCGTCCCTGCTACTTCCTTCTTGGGTCGATGGGCAGCTGCCGGCACGGGAGGCCCCGGCTTTGGGAGACTTTCGTTGGTGCGTGCGGACGTGGAGGGTTTAAGGACGCTTCCCAATAAATAACAATACATTTCCCACACGTGACAGACGTGTGCTTGCTGCCTCGACGTGTTGGACAGCTGTTACTTGCATGGATGCAATTCCATGCATGCAGCAAATGCCCTCGATTGTAGGGATTCTTCTGCCTGAAAATCCCAATTATGAGCAAGCAGGGGAAGTTATAGCACTTTGCCTAGTTCTGTTCAGAAAGAATATGCATCTCCCCATTATATCTCTAGGGCAGTGGTGGCGAACCTATGGCACGGGTGCCAGAGGCGGCACTCAGAGCCCTCTCTGTGGGCACGTGCGCCATCGCCCCAGTCCTAGGCCTTCAGCTGGGTTTTATAAAACCTTTTCGCTATAGGACTCCGCCGCAGTGTGCAAAAAAAAAAAAAGGTTCAATCAATCAGTCAATTTCTCGCTGGGGGAAAAAAAATCTTGCAAAGTTGGAATGGATTGATTGAACTTTTTAGTCCCACCCAGTCTGCCGTTACCACTGCAGCCACGCCCACCCAATGGGCACACCCACCCAATGGGCCACGCCCACCTGGCACCTGAGGATGCATAAGTATTTTTGGGTTGCAGTTTGGGCACTCGGTCTCTAAAAGGTTCGCCATCACTGCTCTAGGGTAAAAATAGGACACCTATCACCACACCGGATGGCAGATTAATGTAACTGATGGAGGGCAGCTTTCCAACCCTTATCCATGTTACCAAAAATTGGAATGGTCATTTCACTCAGTCATCTCACTTCACCCAGTCAATCCATGGCCTCTATATATGGAGTTTTGAGATGTTTGAGACATACAGTAATAGTGTTTCACAACATAATCTCATCCCTCAGCCCTTTGGTCATGATTAAAGTGTTTAATAGGATGAGAACTTGCTGAAGGACTTTGGGACAATTGTTCTGTCAGCTCAACTTACCGTGTGGGGTTGTTGCAGGGATGAACAGAAAGTGTAAATCATTTTGAGCTCCTAGTGAAAATCAGGATGTAAATGTAACAAACAGTTATGTCTATGAATATTACAGGGTGTTCTTCGTAAACAATAAAAGAAATGCTTCATCTAGTTTCTCAGTGACAAGCATTTTTCATGTTTTGAACATAATAAGGAGACTATATTTCAAATAAAGCTTTTATATTTGATTTATTGAGCAAAGTTATTTTCATAAATACCACTTCTCAAAAATGGCTTGGAACAAGATAACCATCAATGGAATTTTACTGGCCTATGGAATGTGACAATTCTTTTGGTAGACTCCTCTATAGTTTAGTAGTACCCACTTGCTTCTTATGCAAGATTTGAGAAGAAAGAGATCTTTCTTTTAGTCAAATTTGCCCTCCAGGCATATGTAGTTATTTGCAATGGGATGGATCTCAATTTGAAATGCATGCCAGTTTTGCAAAACAATGTAAATGGCAAACAACCAACACAAGCATTGAAGGACGATAAAGTTGTTCTGCAAATTCTTTACAATCTTTAATCAACTATGTAGCCATTTTTGTGAGGCAGATCCTCATTGTTCTAGTTTTTAGCATATCAAACTAAAATTATAGTTGAGTGCTTGTATACTTATTTTGGTTCTGCTTTTACGTAACTGGACTTGCTTTAGAATAAAGGATTGTCCTTTTGGGGATTCTGCAAAAAACATTCACTCAAATTGAACAATTCACTTTAATAATCATTTATACTTGGTCTAGTGTGTTTATCCTAAACTGGCCGAAAAGCAATCCAATAAGAATAATTCTTTAAAAAGGAATTTTAAATGGTACTGTATATACTGACCATATATTGACTTATTTGAGAGTTCTCTAAACTATTTTTTTTTAATGCAATGCCAATTGCAACACATTTTGGGAAAGAATCAAAATTTGTTTTAGAAACATTCCAATCTGGATCTTGCTACTTTGGTTTTTTTAATTGCATTTCCTATCCAGGTGCCAGGAAATCCTGCATGGATCTCAAAGACGGGAAATACTGAGTGGTTTTATTCCCAAACAGTGCACCTTAGTTAATTCTCAGTTGGATTTCCTTTAATTGGATATCATTCTTGACATATGAAAATAGCTTTTAAAATAAGCCAGAATAATTTTTATACAACCATTTTAGGAGATTATAATTGCTGCATTAGAAGGATACTGCTGTACTGGGAATTGTGAAAGGTTTATGAAAGCCCTACTAATTATTTCTATGTCATTATTTCATTTTTCTGGAATGAAATCTGAGATAATACAGGTAGTCCTCAACTTATGACCACAATTGAGCCCAAAATTTATGTTGCTAAGTGAGAAATTTGTTAAGTGAGTTTTGCCCCATTTTACAACTTTTCTTGCCACATTTGTTAAGTGAATCATGGGAGTTATTGAGTTAATAACATGATTATTAAGTGAATCTGGCTTCCCCATTGACTTTGCTTGACAAAAGGTTGTAAACGGTGATTACATGACCCTGGGACATTGCAACCATCATAAATATGAACCAGTTGTCAAGCATCTGAATGTAAATCACATGCCCATGAGGGTGCTGCAAGAGTCATTAGTGTGAAAAATGGTCATAAATCACTTTTTTCCGTGCCATTGTAACGTTGAATGGTCACTAAATGAATTGTTGTAAGTCAAGGACTAACTGTGCAATATATCTTACTATGATTCTAAGCACAGCCACAAAGGAGTAGCATGGGGCAAAAACATTGCTACTTTTCAAAATGAAAAGGTCAGTTAATTTCCCTAGAACAAAAGGCAGGTATATGATTCTCCCACAATATTTTATCTTCAAAGTGAGATGGTATAGGTCAAAGATAGTAGCCAGTCCAAGTCAACAAGCTTCATATCAGAATGGGGATTTGAACCTGCATCTTATTGGTTTTAATCCAGATTCTACTCACTTAATTTCTGGTATTAACCTACCACCATCTCCAAGAGAATTCCAGTTACTGGGTGGGACAAATGTAAACAATCAAAATTAATCTCATTGTGAATGTTATGGTAAATACATTATTGCCCTCTTTATATCTTGGAAATGTAAGCTTTAAAGAAGAGGAAAATTGAGAATAAAAAGTTTTGGTTTTAGTAAAGGACAAAGTTGGATAGGAAAAGCTAATAAATTCTAAATATATCATACCTTGTTGCTGTTTTTCCTCCTTATTTAACTTTATGGGCTCCCAAAAGGCAGATTATGGTGCATTGTGAGAAATATATGTGTTATCTCTAGTAGAATGGTAGATAAAACTCATTCTTGTTGAAAATAACTTTTACAGGAAACATTGTGAAATTCTTGCACTAGATTCAAAAGGCAATTAGTTGTGTTTTTCTGCAATACAGTAATAAAACTTGTGTTCTTCTCACCAAGCTGTAAAAAGCGCAGTGTGGGCTGAGTAAACCACATTTGTTCAACTTTCCTTAAGTGATCTTACTAGCACATATATTTGTTTTATAATTTTAAGTAATGTATTGAGCTAAAAACTGAAATAGGTAGCATATTCTTCTGCAACAAAATGTATATTATCTGCAACAGATAAGATTGTGTTTCAGGAGGCATGAGCAAAACTCTGAAGTTGCAATCTAAACTAGATTTGGATGGTTATTATTGTGTAATCCCATTGAATATAGACATTTGTAAGACAGGGCTGCTTAAAAACAGAATAATGAGTTATTGATATTTATTAGGGCATATGCATGTTTGCCATAATTTAAAGGAAATGCTTTGTACATTGTATGAATCTATTACCTCTTGATTATTCACTAAAATATACGGAAATCTGAAAAATATTGCAGCAGCTTTAAGAGTTATCTTAAAGAGCACTACTTAAATGATTAAGTTGATTAGAGACTATCTTCTTCAAGCATATGTGAACACCTGAAAATATATGTGTGTGCTTTGAAGAATAGCAGAAAGGTGCTGTATATGTACAATTCTAAATTGCTTACTCCAACTTATTTTAAAAGCTTTCATATCTTTAATAAATGAAGTTGAGTAACGCTGAAATACCAGTATGAATAGTTAGAAAATTATTCCTTATCATAGAAGTGGCAAATAGCTTCCATAATTAATGCATAATAACCCTGAGATTAGATTGCATAATGGAGAAAGAACACCTCTAAGACAGTAGTCTGCTTATTTTGAAACATCCATAAGAGTTATTATTATCTACACTGTGAGCTTTGCTCTATCACTCTTGACCTGACCCATCTTCAAAGCATGTTTAATACACTTAAAGCCCAAAGTGCTTTTCACAGCTGTTTTTAGTTCAGCAGATGCTAAATATGTCCAAAGATGCCACAGTTCATAGATGAAGCAGGAAATTTAGTGGGTAATCATTCCTTTGAAAAAAAGATAGCATTTAAGCTGGGTCATTTCATGTGGCTGTGATACAGAAATTTATTCCCTGGGAAGGCCAATCCAGAATTGCCTCCAGATTGTTATGTGTCAGAATTGCTTTAAATTTGGCACCATTCAAAGACTGGGGGTGTATTCAATAGAGGTGCTATTTTACCCCATCCCTCCCAAATACAGGACTCACCATTAGTTTTGCTAAAATTGGTTCATAGAGCCCTTTCTTGAAAAATATATCAGCAGTAAGCTAGCTAACATTATGGTTTATAAAATGGCCTTGAGATTATAATGCTACAGGAATAAGAAGACAGTAAGCCTCAAGCTATGGCTGAATTACATTTCTAATAGCTCTTTAAAATGCATAGTAGTAATACAGTAATAATTCTATGTTTCAGTTGGCCAAAGATTTTGTCCTCATATTACAGGTTTTGCATAAATACACCAAATTATATTACATTTCTCTGCCACTACATTTGTACTGGAATAATAATTGATAAAGAAATGACTAAGACCCAGATGTAGCAGCTGTTAAATCCAGAACTGATCTGACTGTTTATCACTCAGCTTAACAATATTAGGAGAGGCTATTCATAGGAATAACAAGGAACACCTCAAACCTTTATCCGGTTTTAGTCACTCTATGCTTCAACAAGAAATATGTCTATCTTCATATTCTCTTGGCAAAATTCCATTCTATTAAGTTTTAAAGAAATGCATTAAATTTAAGATCACTGATGCTGTCCTTTGAGATTTCCAAATGCTCATCAGATAAAATAAGAAATGTCTAAATACGAGAACCAATGTTTGTTTTCTATACAGGATTACATTTAACTGCCAAACAATATGTGCATTACTGTATAAAGATAAGGCACCTATCTTTCTATTTTTCTGAGATCCTTTACCTTTCCAGATGTGAAGGATACCACATGAGGTATAGTGTATTTTGGCAAGTTTTCTCTCTGCTAAGAATATTATGTACATCATTTACATATGTGTGCACACCTCAGTTCACAACAACATTGCCACTTCCTTCTTCCTAGGGCTGAGAGAGAGTAACTGGTTCAAAGTCTTTCAGCTGGCTTCCATGCCTAAGGCAGAACTAGAACTTACGGACTCCTGGTTTCTAGCCTGATACCTTAACCACTACACCAAACTGCAGTATTTGTTTATTCACCTAATTTATATTATAGATATAAATTCCGTTCTGGGTAGTTAAACAGGCAATTCTGACAATGAAGTAGGCAAGTTATTTCTAGTCTGTATAATCTGTGATAAAGCAAATTGAACATTTCTAAGAGACTTTCAAGGGCTCAGCTAAGAATTTCCTTCTTTAGCGTCTATTTAAAACTGAAATAAAGAAGTAACAACCAAGTATTTGGTGGGTACAAAGTTGCAGAGAGCAGCGCTATTTGATTCCATCAAAGTTTATATTCTACTATAAAGCACTCAACTCTTTTTTGCAAGGTATCTGTTCCTTCATATTGACAACTGTCTACAATTAATATTTGCTGCATTACTATTGAATTAATGTAAAAACATCATCTTTGATCCATATGCAATCATTGAGTGGAGCAGAAAGAATTGCCAAAACTAGTAAAGATTATTATTGCCTGATAAAGTAATTATGAGAATCCTTAAATTTTATAACTCAGCAAAAGAAAGGAAAGAGGGAATTTTCCATGACTGAGCGTTAGAATCTTAACCTTTACATAATAAGTAAAAATCATATACCTCAACGTACGACCACAATTAGGATCAGAATTTCCATTGTAAGATATTGCAGTTGTAAAGCAAATCTTCATGTGACTGGAACCTATTTTATGACTATTTTTTGTTAAATAAACATACAACTTATTTATTTATTTAGATTTTTTTATCCTGCTTTTATTATTTTTATAAATAACTCAAGGCAAAGAAAATACCTAATGCTCCTTCTTTCTCCTATTGTCCCCATAACAACAACCCTGTGAGGTGAGTTGGGCCTAGAGAAAATGATTGGCCCAAGTCACTTAGCCGGCTTCCATACCTAAATTGGGACAAGAACTCACAGTCTTCTGATTTCTAGCCTGGTGCCTTAACCAGTTGACCAAACTGGCTAGTTTAGTTGTTAAATGAATCATCCTTCCAGTTCCTTGATTGACTTCAACTCCCAGAAAGCAGCAAGTACATCTTTGTAAAGAACATCTGCTTC
>NW_015389156.1:0-1989 GCF_001527695.2 Protobothrops mucrosquamatus | reverse complement strand
TAAATTTCTGTTTGCAAATAATTCATCAGATCAGCGGTCCCTTCCCCTGCCCACCTTTTGGGCACCAGGGACTGGTTCCATGGAGAGAGGTTTTTCCGCGGGCCAGAGGGGGCGTGGTTTTGTATGCTGCCGGCATCCTGCAGATGGCACTTTGCTTGGTTGCGCAGCCCAGTTTCTGGCATATCTCGGACCAGTGCCTGTCCACAGACCAGAACCCTGCATTAGATAGAATTAAATTGTGAATCTGTTTAACTGGAATGAAAAAAGTGAGAAAAGAATACAGTTTTGAACTACATTCCATTTATTTTCTCCCTGTCCAAGAGCTTTATTATCAGGAAAAACAGCATTACTCAACATCCACAGTATTTCAACAATGATTGTTCCCAGAGGAAATACTTCCAGGCATTTAAATTATATCTGATGTTTTACAATCAGATGCTATCAGTTCAGACATAGGTCCACAAATAGCACTTGCTATTTGCTTACAAAACAAAAATCCAACAGATATAAAAAAGGATTTACTGGAAATCTACTTACTGTGCTACTCAGCCGAAAAAGAGCTATTTGTGTGAGAGTTTCAATCCACTGTGGAATATGTGGAAATTTACAGATACAAGATTACTAATATTAGAGCTTGTCTTCACTGAGAAGCACACAGAGAAAGGAACAGCAACTGATAGGATCATATTGATCTATCATCAACCCAAGACTATTATCTTATTATGCAAGTTATCATGGTAGCCCCTCATATTTTCCCCTCCATGTTTTCATATGCCATACCTAAATGTAAAATAATTTCTGAATTTTTTTTATTTAGGAAAGTCCAGGAGGTAAAAAAAATTAATTGTTAATTAAAATTGATTGTGACCAAGCAATCAAAGCCCAATGTTTTTACAAAGTTTTTTACAAAGACAACATGGTCACTTGAAGGTAACCACCATCTTATTTTTTTTATCCTCTCTGCAAACACCCCTGGACCAATTAAGACAAGATCAATAATGTTGCTTTATTAGCATTTTTCTTTTAGCTTAATGGAACCAGAAAAAATTGGAACTTTGTTGTTATATATGTTGGCAGCATCAAAATATTTCATACACAAAAATGAGTAGATATTTTAATTCCCACAATGGATGATTGGTTGGAAAATCTGATGGAATTAGCAAAGATAGCTAAATTAACTGCCTTAATCAAATAAAATAACACATCCAACTTTGTTTCCACTTGGAAACTGCTTCTGGATTTTGTGTTTGAGATGAAAAAAATATGAAATTTTGACCTTGAGTTTTGCTGATTAGATAGGTTTCTTGTTATAGAAATAGCTAGTATATATTACTATGTAAAAGTAAAACACTGATGCTGTAATATTATCTTTTTCTACAGCACTAAAAAATTGGAAGTCAAAGCTTTTTTTCTTTTTTCTCCTTTCCTTTCTCCTTTTCCCTTTTCCCTCCACTATTTTCATTTTCCTTTGCATTTTATATCCTGATAACCTTAATAAAAATTTGAAAAAATAATGTTGCCTTATTTATAGTTTTGAAACTGAGTTCAAAAAAATTCATTGTTCAATTTTTTCCAAAACAGAATAATAGTCATTCCCCAAATAATAAACCATTTATTTATTATTTATTTTATTTATTATTTATATTTATATCCCGCCCTTCTCCTTGCGGACTCAGGGCGGCTAACAACCAGATAAAAATGCAAATCCCAACACTACAAATTAAAACATAATTAAAAACAAATATTAATAATTGGTCTGATTAATTTAAAATTACTTTAAAACCCCCATTAAAATTTTCCCCTAGGCCAGTCCTGCAAGCTGGAATAACCATGTCTTAAGGGCGCGGCAGAAGGAAGGGAGATCAGGGATCACCCTGATCTCTGGGGGTAGTTCATTCCAGAGGGTGGGAGCTCCCACAGAGAAGGCCCTCCCCCTTGGGGTCGCCAGCCGGCACTGTCTGGCCGACGGCACCCTGAGGAGACCCACTC
>NW_015389155.1:128179-138384 GCF_001527695.2 Protobothrops mucrosquamatus | reverse complement strand
ACAGTCCTCTTCCTCCTTCCTTCAGCTCCCCACTCCCTTCTAGCACTGATGATGTTCCCTAGTTGGGTAATGAAATGTCTGCAAGAAAACCACCAAGTTCAGAGAGCACCAAGGACCCCACAGTCCTCCTCCTCTTTCTGCTCTTTCTCCTCCTGCTTCTTTCCCCTCCCCTCCACAACTCTCTCTAGCACTGATGATGTTACCTAGCTGGATCATGAAACGCCTGCAAAGAAACCACCAAGTTTAGAGAGCATGAAGGACCCCATAGTCTTCCTGCTCCTCTCACAAACCCCCTCCCTTCTATCACTGATGTTACCTAGTTGGGTCATGAAACGCCTGCAGGAAAACCCACCCAGCTCAGAGAGCACTGAGGACCCCCCCAGTCCCCCTCCTCCTCCCTTCTAGCCCTGATGATATCACCTAGTTGGGTCATGAAACGTCTGCAAGAAAACCACCCAGCTCAGAGAGCACCAAGGACCCAACAATCTTCCTCCTCTTCCCTTCTAGCCCTGATGATGTTACCTAGTTGGGTCATGAAACGTCTGCAGGAAAACCACCCAGCTCAGAGAGCACCAAGGATCCCCACAGTCCCCCTCCTCCTCCCTTCTAGCACTGATGATGTCACCTAGTTGGGTCATGAAACGTCTGCAAGAAAACCACCCAGCTCAGAGAGCACCAAGGACCCCCACAGTTCACCGCTGAGCTACACATATTCTCTTCTATCAGCCATGCTCTTCACGGGGTTGGGTCTAAGAATGGCTTCTCCCAAGGCCAGAAGACACAGATTTAACTTTTAAATACCCGTTCTAAGAGCGAGTCATCAAGCGAGCAATGAAACTTCAGCAAGGTCGGATCAAATAGATATATGCTTTTATTTGGTGGGATCTCTGCCTTCCCTAGATAAAATCTATGGGAGGCTGGAAGGGGAGGAAGATCCCAATAATTCTGAGCAAAGTTAGAAAAATATATAGGTAGCCCTTGACTTACAACCATTCAGTGACTGCTCGGTTACAACAGTGTTGAAAAAAATGACTTTTTTTCACATTTACGGGGCATCACCAGTCACAGGATCAAAATCCGGGCACATGGTGAAAAAAGTAAGGTTCTACATTTAGGCAAGAAAAACCAAATGCACAGGTATAGTATAGGGGGTACCTTGCTCAGTAGTAGTAACTGTTAAAGGGATCTCGGAGTCCTACTGGACAATCACCTAAATTTGAGCCAGCCGTGTGCTGCAGCTGCCAAAAAGACCAACACTATGCTAGGCTGCATTAACAGAGGGAGAGAATCAAGATCACGTGAAGTGTTAATACCACTTTACAAGGCCTTAGTAAGGCCACACTTGGAATACTGCATCCAGTTTTGGTCACCACGATGTAAAAAAGATGCTGACACTCTAGAAAGAGTGCAGAGAAGAGCAACAAAGATGATCAGGGGACTGGAGGCAAAAGCATACAAGGAACGGCTGCTGGAATTGGGTATGTCTAGTTTAACGAAGAGAAGGACGAGGGGGGGCAGGATAGCAGTCTTCCAGTATCTCAGGGGTTGCCCCAAAGAAGAGGGAGTCAAGCTGTTCTCCAAAGCGCCTGAAGGCAGGACAAGAAGCAACGGATGGAAACTAATTAAGGAGAGAAGCAACCTAGAACTAAGGAGAAACTTCCTGACAGTTAGAACAATTAACCAGTGGAACAGCCTGCCTCCAGAAGCAGTGAATGCTCCAACACTGGAGGTTTTTAAGAAGAGACTGGACAGCCCTTTGTCCGAAATGGTATAGGGTTTCCTGCCTGAGCAGGGGGTTGGACTAGATGACTTCCAAGGTCCCTTCCAACTTTACTATTATTATTATTATTATTATTATTATTATTATTACTTATGACTGTTGCATTTTCCCAGAGTCACCTAATCACCATATGTAACTTGCTCAACCAGCTTCTGACAAGCCAACGGGGAAAGCCAGATTCACTTAACAACCATATGATTCACTTAACAACTGCAACAATTTGCTTACCAACTACGGGGAGGGGGGGAGATTGTAAAATGGGGCAAAACTCAAAATTATCTTGCTTAGCAACTGAAATTTTGGATTCCTTTGTGGTTATAAGTCAAGGACTATTTGTGGCACATGTAGATAAGAATATAGTATCCCCCTGGTTGTTGGAAGTGGGGCAGCGTACATACATGCCACTATTATTAAATTTTTAGTTTCAACCAGAACCCCAGGACGACAAAATATATATATAACTTTTTGGTAGCTGAGGCTTTTTCTAAAAAGATGGATTGTTAAAACAACTAGGATATGTATAAACTAAAAACTATTGATAAACGTAAGAAAGCTATTTTTATTTCATCGATATAATCAGAATTGTATTAATTTAAATCTGAGACAGTAAATACCAAGGGGAAAAGAGAGGAAATATTTAAGGTAATACTTTTGAGATCTGTACGAAAGATATTTGTATGTTATTGAATTACTGACCAACTCAGCCGCCACGTTGCTTTTCCGATATTTAAATGTAAAACTAGAAAACCAATACATTTTTCTTAAAAAAAGAAAGAAAAATATATATAGTATCCACCTGGTTATTGAAAGCGGGGCAGCGTACATGTCTGCTATTATTAAAATTTTAGTTTCAACCAGAATCCCACGACCACAACAAAAATAACGTTTTTGTAGCCGAGCTGAACTCTTGGTGACTTTATCAATGCATCCAAGTTGTTTTCTTAAAATAAATGGTTTTCCACTGCCTTTTTTTTCCAAAAATATTTTTCCACCCAACTTTCCAGTCTAGTTTACAGGGTAGTCCTCAACTTACGACCACCATTGAGCCCAAAATTTCTGTTGCTAAATGAGACAGTTTTTTTGCACCATTTTAGGACCTTTTTGCCAGTTACTAAGTGAATCCCTGCCACTGTCAAACATTGTTAAATGAACCTGGCTTCCACATGGTCAGGTCGCCAAAGGGGATCACGTGACCCCGGGACACTGCAACTGTCCTAAGTACATGCCAGTTGCCAAGCCTCTTAATTTTGATCACGTGGCCTTGGGGATGCTGCAACGGTTGTGCAAAAAATGGTCACCTTTTTCAGCATCATTGTAATTTCCAAACAGTAACTCAACAAATAGCTGCTAGCTAGCTCTATAGCCTTGGGAGTACAGCCCTTAAACTTAAGATAGATTGGTCTCCCACTTAACTACTAACCAGGTCCAACTAAGCGTAGCATTTGTTCCGGAGATCCACTTGATGCTGCAACCAGTTAAAATTATCCTATTTTGCAGTCAATTAAAAAAAGATGCAGGTTGGGCAACATAGAAATGTTTATTAATATAAAAAGCGTCCGTCAGATTTAATACTGCAAAAGTAAAGCTGGCATAATTTTCTGAGGTTTCGTTACAAAAGATTGTGCTTCGTTTTAAAGTAAGCCACGATAATTAGGGAAAAAAAAATATTAAATTTTTTTTAAGATGAATTAAAATTTTGGAAGTAAAAATGACGGTGGGGGAGGGGGCGGGGTGTTTCCCTCTATTTAAACGTAACGCAAAGCAACACAGCCGAGCAAGTCAATATCCTAAACTGTGGTTTAAAAACTTGGGGTACCGTGTGTGTGTTTTTTTTTCTAAAGCATCCGAGAAGGCCTAAAAACTTTCCCTTGGTCCGGGGTTCAAGTTCATTCACTGGAAGAAAGTCCCCAGCTTAAGTAGCTCGGTGGCCGACTTGAAATTCAGAACACTGGCGGAGAACAACCTAAGTTGTTTCTGTAATTGCTTCAGCGAGGGAGTGGACGGCTTGTTCTTGTAAGTCACCTCGCTTAAAAGCTTGTCTGCTAAGTAGTGAAGCCACAGAACGTTGCTGTGGGGGAAATAATCGGCCCAGTTGTTTGCATTCTCTTCTCTCATCTGCCTGTAAACGTCAAACTGGTAATCCCCTCCCCCTTGGAACACTTCGTCGTCGGTGGAAAGGTCGCAAAACACTGTTAGACCGTCCCTCTCCAGCCTGGAAAAGGTATAGTCTATGATGTTCACCAGAATGCCTTGAGTGGGAAGGACGTGGAGTTCCCCGTTCAACGTAACGGTCACCTCTTTCAGGCTGGTTTTCCTCACCAGCACATTGCCCCAGTGTAAGTCTCGGTGTTCAAAGCGGAGGGCTTCCTCGGCCACGGCCAGTGAAGCCGTGACCTGGTGCAGGATGCTCTTTGCCAAAGCCACCGAACTCAGCTGCCGGCTCCTCATGTTCTCCAGATCCGTGCCTCCAAACTCAAATTCCAGGACCATGAACAGCTGCTGTTCGCTGAAGAAATCTGGCCGGTTGTTTTCAGACTGCCTCAGCCGGTGGTATTCGTCCCAGGCGTTCAAGAAGTGCTCGGGGTAGGTGCCTTGGACGCAATGAATGGAATACAACCGGATAAAGCCCGACGTTCGGTTAGCCACCTCATCGGTGAGGAGACTCAGTTCTTTGGAAATAATGATCTCCGGCAAGATTTCGGTGAAGGTCTTCTGCGGTTCGCCGTTGACTCGCTCGCTCCCTTCGATCGGGATGATTTTCAAAGCCACGGTCCCCCTTTCAGTCTCGGTCTTGAACACCTCCCCAAACACTCCTTCCCCGATTTTTTCACACTTGGGCATCTTCTCTTGGGAAACCCACTCCTCAAACGAGACGGGCCCCTTCTGCTGGCATTCTTGGTAGACCTTTTCGGCGTCCGTCAAGCTCATCTCTAACGTGGAGAGGGACGTCATGGACGACAGCAGCACCATGGAGGAGGAGGGACAGATGGAGTAGCCCAGCTTTTGGGTGAAAGGGGTATCGCAAGCCTTGGGGAGAGGAGATTGGACCGAGTAAATGCTGGCGGTGCTGCCGTTCAAGCTTTCGGCGAGGATTTTTTTCTTCTTGTGGAGGGAAAAAGAAGCCCGGATTCTCCGCCACAAGCTGGAGTTCTTGAGGGAGGAGTCCAAAGGTAGGAAAGAGACGGACAGGTGGTCTTCGACCTCGTTCCACTTCAGCCGCTCCTGCAGGAGGAGAGAATCCACCTGCTGCTGCTTCCACCCCGTGTTCTTCTGGGGTGCTGCTCGATCCACTTTCTGGCACCCCCAACGTTTAGAACTGAAGCCGCTAATGCATGCTTTTCGGCCGGTACCTCCAGGATTACAACTGGGGGCCACTCGGTGGTTGTTCCTGGAATTAGAGGTTTTAGGCAGGACATGGGGAGTCTGGAAGAGCTTCTTTCCCTTCCAGGAACGGGAAGCCTTTTGCTTTCCGGTGGACCGATTAGCCAACCAGCTCAAAACCACCTGGTCATCCAGAACCACCACTGGCTGGAACTGGGGGCTGTCTGAAGCAACACTGCAGACGCTCACTCCTTCCGAAGGCCTACCGAGCTGGCCGGCCATCTCCTCGGGAGCACCGGCGACCTGAGCCGAGCTCAGCTCTGGCTCCCGCACGAGAAAAACGGTCCCTTTTCGTGGGGAGAGAGCAATTTTACCATCCTGCATGCGGGCTTGAACTTGGAAAACGCCGCGAACGGAAGTATGGGCCACGGGGCTGGCTTCTGTCAAGAACGACGACGCTGGAGCACCGTCTTGATCGGACCCTTGCTCTCGTCGGACCGGAGAGGCTTCCGTCTCACTCCAGGGCTGGCAACACTGCAACGTGCTTTGGAAGGCACAGCCGGACGTCCCCCCGAAGCATTCCTGACGCGCGGGGCCCACCGAGGAACCGTCCCGCGGCAACTCCCGGGGACCTCGCCCGGCTTCCTCCTCCAGGCTGAAGAGGTCCAAAGAGTCCCCCATCTCCGGCGCCTCCGTCTCCAACTTCAGCAGGCTCAGCTCCACGAGGACCCCATGGTGGGACTCCTGGCTGCCTTCTCGGAACAGCTCCCACGGGGGGCTGCGGCGGCAACCTGGAGGGTGGGAGACGGGGCTGTGGGGCTGCTCCTTCTTCTCCCCTTCCTCTTCCTCCTCCTGGAGGGTCCAAGCCCCCCTGGCCCCCACTGGGGTCAGGAGGGGCAATTCAGGAGTGCTGCAGAGCAGAGGAGCCTCCCGCAGGCCGATGGGCCCCCTGGGGCCAGGCGGGGGGCTCTTCTCGCGCCGGCGACAGGTGACGTTCCTGCGGAGGTGGGTGGGGGGCACGAAGGGGCCGCCGCCCTGGCTCCCTTTGGGGGGAGGCCGGTTCTCCTTGGGGGGGCCCTGGCTCTTCTTCCTCTGCTTCTTCTTCTTCCCCCCTTTTTTGGCGGGAGGCTTCCGGGCCTTGGGGGCCTTGGCGGGCGGGCGGAAATCCGGGTCGTCGTCGAGGGAGGGGGCCAAGGAGGGCGAGGAGCAGGAGCCCCCCCCGGAGGAGCTGGTGCTGAAGAGGCGCTTGGGGTCGGCCGGGGGCGAGATCCAGGGCGCCGCCCGCGGCAGGAGCCTCAGGCCGGCCGTGCCTCCCGCTCCTCCTCTTCCTCCGCCGCCGCGGCTCGCTCGCCCCCTCAGCCCCGCGTAGGTCCTCAGCAGCCGCGGCCGCAGTTGCTCCATGCGAGCGGAGCCTCCCGGGCTGCGGAGACACGCAAAAGGGGGGCCGGACGGAGGCGGACCCGGATCCGGACCCCCCTCCTCCTCTCCGTTAAGGCCTCCCGGCCCTCAGCCAGGCCGAGCGGGGCCTCGGAAGGCCGCGCCCGCCGCCATTTCAAATCCAGCTCTCGCGAGAGGAGAGGCGGGTCTCGCGAGAGGCCGGCAGTTTCTCTCACTGTCTCTCTCTCTCTCCCCCCCTCCCTCCCCGCGCGCGCGGCCTCGAGGTCTCGCGGGAGTTCGACGCGGCGCGGCGCGCGGCCGCTCAGTTCTCGCGAGACCGGCGGTTGGAGAAACTGCCTGAGCAGCTCATAGAGGAAAGAGGGGAAGCGCGGCTCGGCGACTTGACGTCCGGTTTGGGTTTGAGAAGGGGGGGGAGCGTCCTCCATTTGAGTGGTCAAAGAGGGGCTTTTGCTTCATGGTGGGCAGCCTTCAAAACACCAAGATTAGGCGGGTCAAATGCAGCAGGGCCTTGAGCACGTGCAGAGAGCACGCCTGGCTTCACTTAACAACCACCTGATTCACTTATTAACAACCCTGGCAAGACGGGGTCGTCAAGCCAGGGAGGGCTCACTTATCCACCGCCTTGTACAGCAACAGAAACTGTGGTCCCAATTCTCGTCATAAGTCGAGGACTTACCACTGGACGGAACCCTGTGGAATCGTAGCTTGCAAAGCCCGGTTTGCAGGTAGTCCTCGACTTACAATCATTCCTTTAGTGACCGTTTGAAGTTGCAATGGCATTGAAAACGGATTTATGACCGTTTTTCACACTTAACGGCCGTTGCAGCCAGATTCACTTACCATAGCATAACTGCAGCGATTCACTTAACAACCGTGGCATGAAATTGTCGTCAAATGGGGCAAAATTCAGTTAGCAACTGTCTTACTGAGCAACAGAAAAGTTCGGCTCAATTGTGGTCGTAAGTCGAGGACCACCGGCATTTAAACAGGACTTGCCTAGTCTACATGCCAGCTGGTTCTCCTGAAGCCCTCGGTGTCCAGAGACTCTTCTCTTATTAAGACCTGCTGAAGATTTGCGCCAAGCCTCACTGCTGCCTGAGGACCACTTTGATGGTATATATTTCTTTCCTTTTTGGAAGCAGTTTTCTTCAGCAGCGCACACCAGCATCCCAGCCTGATAAAACAGAATAGCATATATGGAATAGGAATAGGAATGAAACCGAAAGAACAGAATATAATGGAATGAAATAGGAATAGGAACAGAACCAAAGGAATGGAATAGAATAGAATAGAATAGGAATAGAATAAAATAGAATTCAGAATAGAATAGAATTTGGAATAGAATAGAATTCAGAATAGAATAGAATTCGGAATAGAATAGAATAGAATTCAGAATAGAATAGAATAGAATTCAGAATAGAATAGGAATAGAATAGGACAGTGATGGCGAACCTTTTAGAGACCGAGTGCCCAAACTGCAACCCAAAACCCATTTATGCATCGTCGTGTGCTGGGCGGATGTGGCCTATTGGGCAGGTGTGGCCCATTGGGTGGGTGTGGCTCATTAGGTGGGCGTGGCTGCTGTGGTAACAGACTGGGCGGGACTAAAAAGTTCAATCAATTCCAACTTTGCAAGTTGAAATTGACTGAACCTTTTTTTTTTTTTGTACACAGCGGCAGAGGCCTAAAGCGAAAAGGTTTTATAAAAGCCAGCTGAAGGCCTAGGACTGGGGCGACGGTGCACGTGCCCACAGAGAGAGCTCTGAGTGCCGCCTCTGGCACCCGTGCCGTAGGTTCGCCACCACTGGAATAGGAATAGAATAAAATAGAATTCAGAATAGAATAGGAATAGAATAGAATTTGGAATAGAATAGAATAGAATTCAGAATAGAATAGAATTCGGAATAGAATAGGATAGAATTCAGAACAGAATAGAATAGAATTCAGAATAGAATAGGAATAGAATAAAATAGAATTTAGAATAGGAATAGAATAGAATTTGGAATAGAATAGAATAGAATTTAGAATAGAATAGAATTCGGAATAGAATAGAATAGAATTCAGAATAGAATAGAATAGAATTCAGAATAGAATAGAATTCAGAATAGAATAGGAATAGAATAGAATTCAGAATAAAATAGAATTTGGAATAGAATAGAATTCAGAATAGAATAGAATTCAGAATAGAACAGAATATAGAATAGAATTCAGAATAGAATAGAATTCAAAATAGAATAGGAATAGAATAGAATTCGGAATACAATACAATACAATTTGGAATAGAATAGAATAGAATTCGGAATAGAATAGAATTCGGAATAGAATAGAATAGAAAACTTTGTCCCTTTAAATGTACACTAATCAGCATAAATTAAAATGAAATTTTGCTGCCTTCAGCTCTCAAAAAAATACCATTATGCATGTACACCCCCACACACACACTCGTGACACACAGAAACATCAAGACAGATGGCATAAGGAACAAGAAATCCGATTTTCAGAGACCAGCCAATGGAAGAAAGGGGGGGTTTCCCCACATATCTTCACCCCACCTGACTTTCCCCCAGCTGCAGCCCTGCCTCACTTGCTTGAAAAGAAAGACTAGGGGTGACATATTACAGTATTCCAGTACCGTATTTGAGGGGCTGCCCCAAAGAAGAGGTGGCGGGTCAAGTTATTCTCCAAAGCCCCTGAAGGCAGGACAAGAAGCAACGGATGGAAACGAATCAAGAAGAGAATCAGCCTAGAATTAAGGAGAAATTTCCTGGCAATTAGAACAATTGACCAGTGGAACTCCTTGCCTCCAGAAGTTGTGAATGTTCCAACACTGGAAGTTTTTAAGAAGAGACTGGACAACCCGTTGTCTGAAATGGTATAGGGCTTCCTGCCTGAGCAGGGGGCTGGACTAGATGACCTCCACGGTCCCTTCCGTTATTCTGTATAGGAGTCCTAGTAGACAAACCTCCAAGGTCCCTTCCAACTTTTTATTATCATTATTATTATTATTATTATTATTATTATTATTATTATTATTATTATTATTATTATTATTATTATTATTATTATTATTATTATTATTATTATTATTATTCCCTTAAATACAGCCAGCCGTGTGCTGCAGCTGCCAAAAAAGCCAACACAGTGCTAGGCTGCATTAACAGAGGGAGAGAATCGAGATCACGTGAAGAGTTAATACCACTTTACAAGGCCTTAGTAAGGCCACACTTAGAATACAGCATCTAGTTTTGGTCACCACGATGTAAAGATGTTGAGACTCTAGAAAGAGTGCAGAGAAGAGCATCAAAGGTGATCAGGGGACTGGAGGCTAAAACATCATCATCATCATCATCATCATTATTATTATTATTATTAACAACCTGCCTCCAGAGGTTGTGAATGCTCCAACGCTGGAGGTTTTTAAGAAGAGAGTGGACAGGCATTTGTCTGAAATGGCCTAGGGCTTCCTGCTTGAGGAGGGGGTTGGACTAGAGGACCTCCAGGGTCCCTTCCTGTTGGGATTTTTATGATTCAGGCTTCTATAGTAAGACTAGGCCAGTGGCCAGCTTGCGTATTAGAGGTCTAGGACAATAAGTAGGGAATGATTGTTGGGAATGATTATTGCAATGGTCAGGTAATTTTGCTTTGCATTAGCTAAGAATCTGACCATGTACAAAAAGCAAGTAAGAAAATGTAGCTGCATATGTAA
>NW_015389155.1:118675-124673 GCF_001527695.2 Protobothrops mucrosquamatus | reverse complement strand
CATAAAATAGCCCTTGACCGGTACATCAGACAACAGGGGAAAAATGCCCCTGGTCTCCCAGCAGTGCAAGACATCCTTAATCTCTGTCTATATACTTTGAATTTTTTAAACTTAACTGGCAACCCGCCTACCTCTGCAGCCGAGAGGCGTTTTTCTTCTCCCTCCCACAGGTACTCCCTGATCCTACCTGGAAAGGGCCTGTTGATCTCATCACTTGGGGAAGAGGCTACGCAGCAGTCCAACTGCCTGAAAAAGTCTTGTGGGTCCCTGGTTGCTGCGTCCAGCCCTACTTTGCACCACCTCCCATCACGCCAGCCACAGAAACCCCATCTGAAACAACAGCCACCAGAGTAGATGTGTGACCACTGCATCTGCCAGTGCGGCTGTCAGTGCTGTTTTTGGTGCAACGCCTGTGCCCTGCAACATTATGCCTGCCCTGGGGTGCAAGATTTTTGTATTGACCACATCGATCCTGATTACATCCCTGAGTATGACATCTACTACCCTGAAGAGGGAGTCACAGAACTCTGACTCATCAGCCGTGACTCCCCCAAGGCCTGGGGAGGAACTCCACAGATGGCTAGACACCCCCCTTCAATCTACCAGAGGGGTGTGACACCGTATCCGGCCTCAGATCAAACAAGCTGCCCCCCCAGTTGAAAGACACTGTTCACCATGTCTTAAAGTCACCAAAGAAGACACCAAACTTACCAGCACCTTGGTTTACAATCAAACAATATGCTATAACCCAAAAGCCCCTACCATGAAACATTTAGCTTCTCAAAGTGTCAAATCCAGACCCTATATTATGCAAAACCGCCTAGCTTTAGATTATTTGTTAGAAAAAGAAAGGGGGGTATGTGGGAAATTGGGTATGTGGAAAATTTAATCTGTCAAATTGTTGTATTGAAATTGATGACTCAGGCAATGTGATCGCTGAAGTCAGTGAAAAAATGGTCCGCCTTGCCCATGTCCCTGTCCAAACATGGAAGGGATTTGACATGCATTCTCTTTTTGAGTCATGGTTTCCAAAATTGCCAGGCCTGCAAGCCATTGGTATGATCGCTTTAGGATGCTTAATTTTACCTTGNTAGCATGTACTTATTTCCTATATATGTAACCAATTATATTGATACCTGAACACTTCCTCATGTATGTGCCAAATAAAAGAGGAACACGGGATACGCCCGACGGTTCACTTGTCCAGAGGATAGCCTGTATGTTGTCTTCTCTTGTCGGTCAAGATTCATGAGTGACCCCACCCTAATGTGGCCTACCACAAAAGCCACACCTTCCAAGCTCTATCCCGAATTTGAATTTGAAAAGCAAGCCTTTTCGCGCCAGATCTGCAGGGAGAATGTTTTAGAACAGGCTGGCTTTCCTGCTGTGCTTGCCTGGCGGGTTGTTTCCTTTGAACCTTTCTCCATTGCAGCATCTCTTCCAGCATCCAGCACGCGCTCGCTCTGGCATCTGCCCCAGAAATGGATCAGATCTCCTGGAAAGCCTTGTGCTTCTCGCTTTTCGATTACAAAACCGAAAAGTATGTCATCGCAAAGAACAAGAAAGTGGGCATTCTCTACCGGGTGGTCCAGCTCTCCATCCTGATCTACATCGTGGGGTGAGGATGTCGTCTCTTGTTATATTTATCGAAATAACTCCCGCTCCTTCTGTCGGATTTGCAGCCTGGGGCTCAAGCAGAGAGCTGCCGGGTGGGAAGGCAAGAAGGGAAGGTGGTGAAAATTGAGGGGGGGGGGTTGTCTTTCTTCCATCTGAAAAGGGGGAGATTTTTGTTCCAGGTCTCCATCCATCCATCCCTGCCTGGCTGGCTGGGACTGGTCTGGGTGCAAAACCCTGTTTGGGAAGGTGGAGGCTGCAATTCAGTTGCCCTACGGAGCAGCTACTGACTTGGAATTGCTGGAGGCAGGTTTTTCTTGTTCCATTCAGGAGAAGATCCGCAGATCTGCATTTTGTGTGGCCGTGTGAATTCCATGCAGCCTCTTTCTTTCTTTCTTTCTTTCTTTCTTTCTTTCTTTCTTTCTTTCTTTCTTTCTTTCTTTCTTTCTTTCTTTCTTTCTTTCTTTCTTCCTTCCTTCCTTCCTTCCTTCCTTCTTTCCTTCCTTCCTTTCTCTCTCTCTCTCTCTCTTTCTTTCTTTCTCTTTCTTTCTTTCTTTCTTTCTTTCTCTACAGAGGTAGGCTAGAGTTTTCTAAACTGATGAGAATCTGATACAGAAGCCCTTCTACCATGATCACTGTGGCTTTTTTTAACCCTTGAAAACTTACTTCCTTTTATAATGATTTTATTTTATTTTGTCTTTCTTAATCTGTTTCCTTGGATCTGTGATTCTGGAGATAAGATAGAAGATGAGAGATGATGGATAGATGAATGGATGGATAGATAACTCCTTCCTTCCTCTTTCCTTCTTCCCTTCCTTCCCTCCCTCCCTGCTTCCTTCCTTTCTTCTTTCCTTCTTCCCTTCCCTCCCTCCCTGCTTCCTTCCTTCCTTCCTCTCCATTTCTTCCTTTTCTTTCTTTCCTCCCTCCCTCCCTCCCCTTTCCTTTCTTCTTTCCTACTT
Organism: Protobothrops mucrosquamatus; assembly: GCF_001527695.2. NCBI lineage: Eukaryota > Metazoa > Chordata > Lepidosauria > Squamata > Viperidae > Protobothrops > Protobothrops mucrosquamatus. Next base: position 122,100 of record NW_015389155.1, on the reverse strand, counting down.
TCTTTCCTCCCTCCTTCCCTCCCTTGCTCTGTTTCTACTCCTTCCTTCCTTTTCTTCCTTCCTCCTTCCTTCCTTCCTCTCCATTTCTTCCTTTTCTTTCTTTCCTCCCTCCCTCCCCTCCCCTTTCCTTTCTTCTTTCCTACTTTCTTTCCTCCTTCCCTCCCTCCCTTCCTTGCTCTGTTTCTACTCCTTCCTCCCTTTTCTTCCTTCCTGTGGCTCAGCGAGACAGGTATTAAATGAGCTTTGCCCCATTTTACCACCTTTCTTGCCCCAGTTGTTAAGTGAATCATGGCAGTTGTTAAGTTAATAACACAGTTGTTAAGGGAGTCTGTCTTCCCCCATGGACTTTGCTTGCCAGAAGGTCGCAAAAGGGGATCACGTGACCCCCCTAGGACGCTGTGACCGTCATAAATAGAAGTCAGTTGCCAAGCCTCTAGATTTTGATCCTGTGATCACGGGAGGGTAGCAACGATCGTGTGAAAAACAGTCATAAGTAACCTTTTTCAGTGCCGTTGTAACTTGGAACGGTCACTAAATGAACTGTTGTAAGTCGAGGACTCCCTGTAAGCTGTTTCCTGAGAATAGAGACAGTAGATGGGTGGAGAAGTAACTTGAGTTTAATAATAATAATAATAATAATTAATAATAATAATAATAATAATAATAATAGTAATAGTAATAATAATAATAATAATAATAATAATAATAATAATAATAATAAAAAAATTAAACTGCTCTGGGACTTCAGAATTCAAACAGACAAGCACCTGCAACATAACACCCCAGACTTAACAATTGTCGATAAGAAAGACAAAAAAGTCTGGACAGTGGACGTGGCGGTGCCTGGAGACAGCAGAATAGACGAGAAAGAACTGGAGAAGATAACAAAATACAGAGACCTACAAATAGAAAGAGAAAGACTGTGGCAAAAGCAAGCAAAGGTAGTACCAATAGTAATAGGCGCCTTGTGTGCAATCCCAAAACAACTGGAGCACCACTTGAACACCATCATTGGCATTGACAAATTTGCTATTAGTCAATTGCAAAAGGCGGCCTTACTAGGAACTGCTTCCATCCTGCGACGATATCTGTAATACCATCAAACATCCACATCTGCCTATCCCAGGTCCTGGGAAAGGACTCGATAGGTAGACAAAATGCCAAATCCAGTCTGAACATCTGGCTGACTGTGCGATGATCCATAATAANCAAAAGGGGATCGCGTGATCCCGGGACACTGCGGCCGTCATAAATACGAGTCGGTTGCCCAGCGTCTGACTTTTGATCCCGTGATCCCGAGGACGCTGCAACGGTCGTAAATGTGAAAAACAGTCGTAGGTCTGTTTTTTTCAGCACTGTTGTAACTTGGAACGGTCACTAAACGAACTGTTGCAAGTTGTGTAACTTATGGATTCCGCGCCGGCAACTTTCAAGGCCTGTGGACTTCAACTCCCAGAATTCCTCAGCCAGCATTTCCTCTGAAACGTTGCTGAGGGTTGAGGAAACGCTGCTGTAAGTAAGGCAAAACTTGGCAAATTGGAAGACGTCGCTCTTATTGTGCAAATTGATTGTCTCTCCATCACGCCGGCTGCATTTTATTACAGCCTCTCCAGGGTTTTGTGTGGTTGTTTGCTTTCCCTCAGCTCCTCTGATTTTTGCCTTTAGCTGTTTAGATCGAAAGCCAGACTGACGCAACGGAGTGCCAAATTTTTCCAGGACCGTTGTAACTTTGAACGGTCACTAAACGAATGGCTGTAAGCCGAGGGCTCCTGGTACTTCCATCTTTTAATTCTTGCAAGGAGTCTTCAGCAGCCTCAGGCAATTTAATCATCATCATCATTATCATCATCATCAAGTTGGAAGGGACCTTGGAGGTCATCTAGTTCAACCCCCTGCTCAGGCAGGTAACCCTATACCATTTCAGACAAATGGCTGTCCAGTCTCTTCTTAAAAACTTCCAGTGTTGGAGCATTCACCGCTTCTGGAGGCAGGTTGTTCCACTGGTTAATTGTTCTAACTGTCAGGAAGTTTCTCCTTAGTTCTAAGTTGCTTCTCTCCTTGATCATTTTCCACCCGTTGCTTCTCATCCTGCCTTCAGGCGCCTTGGAGAATAGCTTGATTCCCTCTTCTTTGGAGCAGCCCCTGAGATACTGGAAGACTGCTATCATGTCCCCCCTCATCCTTCTCTTCGTTAAACTAGACAGACCCAATTCCAGCAGCTGTTCCTTATATGTTTTAGCCTCCAGTCCCCTAATCATCTTTGTTGCTCTTCTCTGCACTCTTTCTAGAGTCTCAACATCTTTTTTACATCGTGGTGACCAAAACTGGATGCAGGATTCCACGTGTGGCCTTACCAAGGCCTTGTAAAATGATATTAACACTTCTAATGATCTTGCTTCTCTCCCTCTGTTAATGCAGCCTAGAACTGTGTTGGCTTTTTTGGCAGCTGCAGCACACGGCTGGCTCCTGTTTAAGGGATTGTCTACTAGGACTCCGAGATCCCTCTCAGAGTTGATACTATTGACCAAGGTACCACAGGGTTTCCTGCCTGTGCAGGGGGTTGGACTAGATGACCTCCAAGGTCCCTTGCAACTTTTTATTATTATTGTTGTTGTTGTTGTTGTTGTTGTTGTTATCTAGTCCAACCCCCTGTCCAGGGCTGGGATATACACTTCCAACATCCCTGAAAGATGGCCATCCTTCCTTCCTTCCTTCCTTCCTTCCTTCCTTCCTTCCTTCCTTCCTTCCTTTTTCTTTTTCTTTCTTTTCTTCCTTCCTTTCTTTCTTTCCTTTCTTCCTTCTCTCCCTCTCTCCCTCCCTCCCGTCTTTCTTTCTTTCTTTCTTTCTTTTTCTTTCTTTCTTGCTTGATTTCTTGCTTTCTCTCTCTCTCCCTCTCCTTCCTTCCCCCCCCCCTCTCTCTCAACAGAATTCTCCCCACAGTGTACTAATCTCTATTGAAACACATCCAAAGGAGAAACCAAAAGCTTCTCTTGAAAGCTTCTGAAGATCAACCATCAACCACTCTCTTGAAATGGAAAACCTGGTTAAACGAGCTCTAAATAGCATTCACACAAACATAAACAACTGTTTATATACTGTATATAAAAATTGCTTAACCTTTTGTCTCTGGCCTCTCCAGGTGGGTCTTCATGGTCAAGAAAGGGTACCAGGAAGTGGACACCTCCATCCAGAGTTCCGTGATCACCAAGGTGAAGGGGGTGGCCTTCACCAACACCTCAGAGATGGGCAAGAGGATTTGGGACGTGGTGGACTACGTCATACCCCCACAGGTAGTGGGACTCACTGCCCATGCTCCACATCGGCTTCACAAGTTTTGCTTTGAGAAGTTGGGAGTGGAAGTCCACCCCTCTTAAAGCCTGCTGGCTGGGGGATTCTGGGAGTGGAAGTCCTCCCCTCTTAAAGCA
>NW_015389155.1:114320-116061 GCF_001527695.2 Protobothrops mucrosquamatus | reverse complement strand
TCCTTCCTTCCTTCCTTCCTTCCTTCTTTTTCTCACAAAATTCTCAAACTTTTTTTTTTCCTAATTCCTTCCCTTTCCTTAGGGTGAAAGCGTTTTCTTCGTAATGACCAATTTGATCATCACCCCCAACCAGCAGCAAGACACCTGCGCTGAGGTAGGATGAGACTGAAATTGGCCCGGGTGACGTGCATGCAAGGAATGAGTTCAAGCAGAAGGACTCAGTGTGCAAGCAGTTAGGAGGGTACGCCCAAAGAGACTCTGATATTCGGGTAACAAAGGTTCAAACAAGAAAGACGTCAGTGTGGAATATATTACCAAAATAACAACAACAATAAAGTTGGAAGGGACCTTGGAGGTCATCTAGTCCAACCCCCTGCTCAGGCAGGAAACCCTATACCATTTCGGACAAATGGCTGTCCAGTCTCTTCTTAAAAACTTCCAGTGTTGGAGCAATCACAACTTCTGGAGGCAGGTTGTTCCACTGGTTAATTGTTCTCACTGTCAGGAAGTTTCTCCTTAGTTCTAGGTTGCTTCTCTCCTTGATGAATTTCCATCTGTTGCTTCTTGTCCTGCCTTCAGGCGCTTTGGAAAATAAGCTGACCCCCCCTCTTCTTTGTGGCAGTCCCCCCAAATATTGGAAAGACTGTTATTTAAGTTTGTTTTCCCCACAATATTTGAAACATTCTTACTGGTTAAAATTTTCATTACACTTAAGTATTAATGTCTTTTTATAATAATAAAATTGGAAGGGACCTTGGAGGTCATCTAGTCCAGCCCCCTGCTGGCTGAGGAATTCTGGACGTTGAAGTCTGTGAGTCATAAAAGGGCCAAGTCTGAAGACCCCTGGTCTGGATCTAAGCCCGCCATTTCATCAAAATGGTCGACTGAGGAATTCTGGGAGTTGAAGTCCATGAGTCATAAAAGGGCCAAGTCTGAAGACCCCTGGTCTGGATCTAAGCCTGCCGTTTCATCAAAATGGCCGACTGAGGAATTCTGGGAGTTGAAGTCCATGAGTCATAAAAGGGCCAAGTTGGAAGACCCCTGGGCTAAAGCTTCTTACATTATTGCAGAAAAGGCAGTGAGTTTGATGGGGTGGGGGGGAAACCATTATATGATTGTATTGTTCTTGGCTGCTGGGTACAAATATTTATTGGTGTTTTGCCTTTGGTCAAGGCCATTTAAAAGGTCCAATCAATTCGATTTGATGCCAGGAAGCTATAAATAATACAATGTTCAGCTCTGGGAGATCTGGAGTGGGAATTGCCCTTTACTATAAATAATCACAAGAGGGAAAGCAAAGGATGATAAGTGGAGGCTTAAAATATTTCAGGGTCATTTTTTCCCTCTCCTTTGGAATTTATTTATTTATCTTTCCTCTTTCTTAACGGCCCATCTCTCTCAGAATCAGAATTGCAAATAGTGTACAGGGAGTCCTCGACTTACAACCACAAATGGAGTCCTCAATTTCCTTTGCTAAGCAAGACAGTCATTAAGTGACTGTTAAATATCAGATCCTCCCGCCTCCAGCTCTTTTCATCCGACTCCTTCCCGTCTTTTAGCAATTTTGTATTTTATATATTTTATAGTTTTTTAGCACTCTATTATATAGTTTTATTTTTAAATACTGTAAGTTGGCCAGAGTTACCCTGTGGTATGATGGGTGGTCAATAAATGAGAGAGAGAGAGAGAGAGAGAGAGAGAGAGAGAGAGAGAGAGAGAGAGAGAGAGAGAGAGAGAGAGA
>NW_015389155.1:108588-111706 GCF_001527695.2 Protobothrops mucrosquamatus | reverse complement strand
CGAAGGTTGGAGACTGGGCGATAGTTGGCCAATACATCTGGATCCAGGGAAGGCTTCTTCAGGAGGGGTCTCACCACCGCCTCCTTTAGGGTCGCGGGGAAGACACCCTCCCATAAAGAAGCGTTTATAATTCCCTGGAGCCAGGCTCGTGTACCCTCCCGAGCCGCCAGTACCAGCCAGGAGGGACACGGATCCAATAGATAGATAGATAGATAGATAGATAGATAGATAGATAGATAGATAGATGATAGATAGATAGATAGATAGATAGATAGATAGATAGATAGATAGATAGATAGATAGATTAGATAGATAGATAGATAGATAGATAGATAGATAGATAGATGATAGATAGATAGATGATATATAGATAGATGATAGAGATAGAGACATAGATAGATAGATAGATATTTGATAGACATAGATATTTAATAATAATAATAATAATAATAATAATAATAATAATAATAATAATAATAATAATAATAATAATAATAATAATAATAATAATAATAATAGTAATAAAGTTGGAAGGGACCTTGGAGGTCATCAAGTCCAACCCCCTGCTCAGGCAGGAAACCCTATACCATTTCGGACAAATGGCTGTCCAGTCTCTTCTTAAAAACTTCCAGTGTTGGAGCATGATCATGGGGATGCTGCAACGGTCATAAGTGTGAAAAACAAATGTTTGTAAGTTGAGGACTGTCTGTATTGGATGCCCCTTCTAGCTAGATGAGATGCTCCTTTTTTTAAGAATTGTAGAATCCAGGGCTCAGGAGGGACACTGGAGGTCCTCTAGTCCAACCTCTGCCCAAACCATCACAGACAAATTCCTGTGGACGTCAACTCCCAGAATTTCCCCACTGGGAACCCTAACCCTAACCCACTGGGGGATTTGAAGTCCACATCTTCAAATGGCCAAGCTTTAGAAACCCTGAACCAAACAAGGCAAGTTTTTTTAGTGGTTCTTCATGAGAAGGCGGCAACATCGGGGCCAGGCTGATTTCCCATCCTCCCCCGTGGGTCTTGATCAGCTTAAGTATGATCCTGGAAGGATTCCAGTTGATTTCCAGCCTTGAGTTCGACCTTTGAAAAGAGGATTTTGTCCTTTCATTTCATTTTAATGTATGCCGATTAGTGTACATTTAAAGTGACAATAAATTTAATATTCTATTCTATTCCATTCCATTCCATTCTATTCTATTCTATATTCTATTCTATATTCTATTCTATATTCCATTCTATATTCTATTCTATTCTATTCTATTCTATTCTTTTCTATATTCTATTCTATATTCTATTCTATTCCATTCCATTCTATTTTCTATTCTATTCTATTCTATTTTCTATATTCTATTCTATTTTCTATATTCTATTCTATTCTATTCTATTCTATTCTATTCTATTCTATTCTATATTCTATTCCATTCCATTCCATTCCATTCCATTAATTCTATTCTATATTCTATTCCATTATTAATATTAATATTAATATTAATTCTATTCTATTCCACTCCTATACCTATACCTATTCCACTCCACTCTTCCTATTCCAATTCCAATTCCAATTCCAATTCCAATTCTATTCTATTCTATTCTATTCTATTCTATTCTATTCTATTCTATTCTATTCTATTCTATTCTATTCTATTCTAATTCTTTTCCATTCCACTCCTATACCTATACCTATACCCAGGGCTTTTTTTCTCATAGAATGCCCAGAACAGAGTTCCGGCACCTTTTTTGGATGGAATCTTGTAGGGTAGGCAAGGCGGGTTGTATGACATGTGTGAGTTCTGGCACCTTTTTTTTTTTTTTTTTTAGAAAAAAAGCTCTGCCTATACCTATTCTGTTCTGTTCTGTTCTATTCTATTCTATTCTATTCTATTCTATTCTATTCTATTCTTTTCTATTCCACTCCACTCCACTCCACTCCACTATTCCTATTCCTATTCCTATTCCTATTCTATTATTCTATTCTATTGTGTATTATTCTATTCGTATTTCTATTCCTATTCTTATTTCTATTCCTATTCTATTGTCTCCTCTAGAACCCCAGTATTCCAGATGCCGTGTGTTACCGTGACAAAGACTGTCCTCAAGGGGAAGCAGTGATATCCGGCAATGGTATAATTGCTATTAATATTATTTCAGACAGATAGGATCTGGAATTTGTAATCTATTCACTGAGTCCTTCCCAAGGACCCGGGATAGGCAGATGTTCTTGTTTCATAATATTATAGTTCTTGCTCCAGAATTATTCCAAGTCAATCTGCGCTTTTGCAGTTGACTGATGGCAATTTATTATAATGAGGACGTTTCATTGCACAATCAGCCAATTATTCAGACTGAGTTTGGCATTTGTATCCGCCTATCGAGTCCTTCCCAGGGACCTGGGATAGGCAGATGTTCTGGTTTAATAATATTACAGGTCTCTTCGCAGAATTTAATCTAATCCAGGTCAAGCTGCCTTTTGCAATTGACTGATGGTAATTTATTCTTACGATGATAGCTCATTGCACAGTCAGCCAGATGTTCAGACTGGATATGGCTGTTTTGTCCACATATCGAGTCCTTCCCAAGGGTCTGGGGTAGGCAGATGTAGATGTTTAAAGGTCTCATTGCAGGATGGAAGCTGTCCCAGGCAGTTGCCTTCCGTAATTGATGGTGAATTTGTCAATGCCGATAGTGCTCACCCAGTCAGCTAGATGTTTAAGACTGCAGTTTAAGAACTATCGAGTTCTTCCCAAGCACCTAGAATAGGCATATGTTGTTGTTTAATAATACTAAAGATTTCGTGGAAGGATCTCAGCTGTTCCGAGCAAAGCTGCCTTCCGCAATTGACTGATGGGGACTTTGTCAATGCCGATGGTATTCAAGTGGTACTCCAGATGTTTTGGGATTGCACCCAACTCACTTATCAATGATTAATACTATCTTTGCTTTCTTTTGTCACAGTCCTTCTCCTCCCATTTCCAGGTCTCTGCATTTTGTGATTTTCTCCCTTTTTTATTATTGTCGTCCCTCCTTATGGAATGACAGGCAGTCCTCAATTTACAACAGCACATTTAGTGACTGTTCAAAGTTACAACGGCACTGAAAAAAAGGGACTTACGGC
>NW_015389155.1:103350-105734 GCF_001527695.2 Protobothrops mucrosquamatus | reverse complement strand
GCATCACCACCAGATGGATCCGTAGCTGGCTGACCGGCCGTACTCAGCGTGTGGTCCTCAATGGAACCGCATCTACATGGAGGGAAGTGTGTAGTGGGGTGCCCCAGGGCTCTGTTCTGGGCCCAGTGCTCTTCAACATCTTCATCAACGATCTGGATGAGGGGATAGATGGGGAACTCATCAAATTTGCAGACAACACTAAGCTGGCAGGAATAGCCAAAACTGCAGAAGACAGGCTTAGGATACAGGAGGATCTGGACAGACTTGAACACTGGGCGCTATATAACAAAATGAAATTCAATGGTGAAAAAAGTAAGGTTCTACATTTAGGCAAGAAAAACCAAATGTACAGGTATAGTATAGGGGGTACCTTGCTCAATAGTAGCAACTGCGAGAGGGATCTCGGAGTCCTAGTGGAAAATCCCTTAAATATGAGCCAGCCATGTGCTGCAGCTGCCAAAAAGGCCAACACAGTGCTAGGCTGCATTAACAGAGGGATAGAATCAAGATCACGTGAAGTATTAATACCACTTTACAATGCCTTGATAAGGCCACACTTGGAATACTGCATCCAGTTTTGGTCACCACGATGTAAAAAAGATGTTGAGGTCCCTTCCAACTTTATCATCATTATTATTATTATTATTATTATAAACAAACAAACAATAAATAAATAAATTACTGCTTTCATGATAGCATCCACCATCACATAGGGGTAGTCCTCAAAGTATGGCCACAATTGAGCCCAAAATTTATGTTGCTAAGTGAGACATTCGTTAAGACATTTGGTCACCACGATGTAAAAAAGATGTTGAGACTCTAGTCTAGAAAGAGTACAGAGAAAAGCAACAAAGATGATTAGAGGTCTGGAGGCTAAAACATATAAGGAACGGTTGCAGGAATTGGGAATGTCTAGTTTAATGAAGAGAAGGACGAGGGGGGACATGATATCAGTCTTCCAATATCTCAGGGGCTGCCACAAAGAAGAGGGAGTCAAGCTATTCTCCAAAGCGCCTGAAGGCAGGACAAGAAGCAATGGATGGAAACTGATCAAGGAGAGAAGCAACCTAGAACTAAGGAGAAACTTCCTGACAGTGAGAACAATTAACCAGTGGAACCACCTGCCTCCAGAAGCAGTGAATGCTCCAACACTGGAAGTTTTTAAGAAGAGGCTGGACAGCCATTTGTCTGAAATGGTATAGGGTTTCCTGCCTGAGCAGGGGATTGGACTAGATGATCTCCAAGGTCCCTTCCAACTTTATTATTATTATTATTATTGAGTTTTTGCTCCATTTTATGACTTTTTTTGCCAAATTTTGCTAAGTGAATCACTGCAGTTGTTCAATTAGTGACATCTGGCTTCTTCCCCATCGACTTTGCTTACAAGAGGGTTGCAAAAGGGGATCACATGATCCCAGGACACTGCGACTATCATAAGTACGAGTCAGTTGCCAAGCCTCTGAATTTTGATCATATGACCCTGGGGACGCCACAATGGTTTTAAGTGTAAAAAATGGTTATAAGTCACTTTTTTCCAGTGCTGTTGTAACTTCCAACGGTCAACTGGCGTAAGTTGAGGACTAGTGGCATATGAAGGGAGGGGTGTCAAAAAAGTCCAAATGGAGTTTGCAATGGTGTGATTGCAACTCCATTCATTTGTTGCATGTACTGTGTTCAGTGGTGACCACCATTTTGTCTTTTTTTGACATGTCCACCTACATGCCTTCCATTATCCCCCTTCCTATATATATGTAGCACCACAGACCAAACAAAGTGTACCATCACCATGTGCTTTACTGCTTAACTCTTTTAACTATAACAGGAAACTGAAGACTCTACTTAGGACGAAAGATTTACAGGGATAGGCAACTTTGGCTCTTTCATGACTCGTGGACTTCAACTCCCAGAATTCCTGAGACAGCATGGCTCAGCTTGGAAACCTCTTCCTTTCCCCTCAGCATGGCTGGCTCAGGAATTCTGGGAGTTGAAGTCTACGAGTCATAAAAGAGCCAAGGTTGCCTACCCCCATAGATCCAAACTTGTAAACACTGCCATCTACTGGCTGAATACTATTGTAATTGTTGCACAAAAATACATTCCACCATTTTGTTTCCTCCAACAGGTATCAAGACAGGACTCTGTATAAAAATCGGGAACAATATCAGCGGGACGTGCGAAATCCTAGCTTGGTGTCCGGTGGAGAAGAAAGACAGAACAAAGTTAGTTCTAAAAAAAAACCAAAACAGCTTTTCCATAGAAGCTGAGGCCTTGAATGCTAGAATTGGGAGGGTCGCAGCCCACAGACTGGGGGACCCCTGGTCTAAGGGATGTAACTAAAATCCCATTTGATTCTACTCAAGTATTAAGTAATTCAGTTAACCAAT
>NW_015389155.1:73408-102292 GCF_001527695.2 Protobothrops mucrosquamatus | reverse complement strand
AAATTAAAATGATAAAAACAATACATATGAAAAAAGAACAATCTGCCTGCCAGAACGAGCATTCCTATTTAATAGATAAAGTCTGATGCAAGTAGTTCTCGACTTATTGGGCCCAAAAATTCCATTGCTAAGCAAGACAGTTGTTAAATGAGTTTTGTGATATTTCTTGCCAGAGTTGTTAAGAGAATGGCTGCAGTTGCTTAGTAATGGGGTTGTTAAGTCAATCTGGCATCCCCATTGACAACAACAACAACAGCAACAACAACAGTAATAGTAGTAGTAGTAGTATTAGTAGTAGTAGTAGTAGTATTAGTAGTAGTAAAGTTGGAAGGGACCTTGGAGGTCATCTAGTCCAACCCCCTGCTCAGGCAGGAAACCCTATACCATTTCGGACAAATGGCTGTCCAGTCTCTTCTTAAAAACTTCCAGTGTTGGAGCATTCACAGCTTCTGGAGGCAAGGAGTTCCACTGGTTAATTGTTCTGTCAGGAAGTTTCTCCTTAGTTCCAGGTTGCTTCTCTCCTTGCTTAGTTTCCGTCCGTTGCTCCTTGTCCTGCCTTCAGGGGCTTTGGAGAATAGCTTGACTCCTTCTTCTTTGTGGCAGCCCCTGAGATATTGGAACACTGCTATCATGTCCCCCCTCGTCCTTCTCTTCATTTGAGACTTTGATGGTCATAAGGTTGCAAAAAGTAATAATAATAATAATAAAGTTGGAAGGGACCTTGGAGGTCATCTAGTCCAACCCCCTGCTCAGGCAGGAAACCCTCTACCATTTCAGACAAATGGCTGTCTAGTCTCTTTTAAAGACTTCCAGTGTTGGAGCATTCACAGCTTTTGCAGGCAGGTTGTTAATAATAATAATGATGATGATGATGATGATGATGATGATGTTGGAAAGGACCTTGGAGGTCATCTAGTCCAACCCCCTGCTCAGGCAGGAAACCCTGTACCATTTCAGACAAAGGGCTGTCCAGTCTCTTCTTAAAAAAAATCGTGTTGGAGCATTTACAGCTTCTTGAGGCAGGTTGTTCCACTGGCTAATTGTTCTGTCAGGAAATTTCTCCTTAGTTCTAGGTGATCACATGATCCTGGGATGCTGCAGCTGCCATAAATACCTGCCAGTTGTGAAGCATCCTAAGTTTGATCCCGTGATCGTGGGGCTGATGCAACGGCCTTAAGTGTGAAAAATGGTCATAAGGAAGAGGAGGATGGTGGGGGTTCTTAATGCTCTCTGTGCTTGGTTGTTTCCTTACAGACATTTCATGACCTGACTAGGTAATATCATCCGTGTTAACAGAGAGTGGGGTTTGCGGACAGGAGGAGGAGGAAGAGGAGAAGGAGGAGGAGGAGGAGTTGGAGGAGGAGGACGACTGTGGGGTCCTTGGTCCCCTCTGAGCTTGGTTGTTTTCTTGCAGACGTTTCATGACCCAACTAGGGAACATCATCAGTGCTAGAAGGGAGTGGGGTTTGTGGTGTAAAGGAGGAGGAGGAGGAGGAAGAGGAGGAGGAGGAGGAGGAGGACTGTGGGGTCCTTGGTCCCCTCTGAGCTTGGTTCTTTGCTGACATTTCATTACCCAACTTGGTCATTGTTTTCAGCGCCCTCATGTCTTCAAACGGTTGCTAAATGACTATTAAGTGAGGATTACTCTACCCAATTACAACGCCGAGACGGCTTGTGTTGCTGATGGGCGCTGCGTTTTTGAAAACCCCCAGGTTCCTGACCTTCTCACTTCCCTGTCTTTCTGACGTAGAACCAATGTCCTGGACACCAAAAACGACGCCTATCTGAAGACGTGTCGCTATGGAGCAGACCAGCCCTACTGCCCCATCTTCTCACTGGGGAAACTGGTCAGCTGGGCCGGGAGCAACTTTCACGAGATGGCGTCAGAGGTACGAAAACAAACTGAGGCTGCGCCTTCCTTTAGCTGGTGGTTTGTCATAAACTAAAGCGATCTTTATGACAAAGTCACCCAGCCGGCTTTCATGCCTAAGTTGGAACTAGAACTCACTGTCTCCTGGTGATTGGCCCAAAGTCACCTAGCCAGGCTTTGATGCCTAAAGTGGGAGTAGAACTCACCGTCTCCTGGTGATTGGCCCAATTTCATGCCTAAGGTGGGACTAGAACTCATTGTCTCCTGGTGATTGGCCCCAAGTCACCCAGCTGGTTTTCATGTCTAAGTTGGAACTAGAACTCACCATCTCCTGGTGATTGGCCCAAAGTCACCCAGGCAAGTTTCATATCTAAATTGGAACTAGAACTCACTGTCTCCTGGTGATTGAACTCACTGTCTCCTGGCGATTGGCCCCAAGTCACCCAGCTGGTTTTCATGTCTAAGTTGGAACTAGAACTCACCATCTCCTGGTGATTGGCCCAAAGTCACCCAGGCAAGTTTCATATCTAAATTGGAACTAGAACTCACTGTCTCCTGGTGATTGAGCCCATTCACCCAGCCGGCTTTCATCCTAAGTTGGAACTAGAACTCACTGTCTCCTAGTGATTGGCCCCAAGTCACCCAGGCAAGTTTCATGTCTAAGTTGGAACTAGAACTCACCGTCTTCTGGTGATTGAGCCCAGTCACCCAGCCAGCTTTCATGCCTAGGTTGGAACTAGAACTCACCGTCTCCTGGTGATTGGCCCAAAGTCACTCAGGCAAGTTTCATGCCTAAGTTGGAACTAGAACTCACTGTCTCCTGGTGATTGAGCCCAGTCACCCAGCCGGCTTTCATCCTAAATTGGAACTAGAACTCACTGTCTCCTAGTGATTGGCCCCAAGTCACCCAGGCAAGTTTCATGTCTAAGTTGGAACTAAAACTCACCGTCTTCTGGTGATTGAGCCCAGTCACCCAGCCAGCTTTCATGCCTAGGTTGGAACTAGAACTCACCGTCTCCTGGTGATTGGCCCAAAGTCACCCAGGCAAGTTTCATGTCTAAATTGGAACTAGAACTCACCGTCTCCTGGTGATTGGCCCAAAGTCACCCAGGCAAGTTTCATGTCTAAGTTGGAACTAGAACTCACCATCTCCTGGTGATTGGCCCAAAGTCACCCAGGCAAGTTTCATGTCTAAATTGGAACTAGAACTCACCGTCTCCTGGTGATTGACCCAAAGTCACTCAACCGGTTTTCCTGCCTAAATGTGATATAAATTAGTCAGGTGTCCACAGGATGCTGCAAACAGCCAAAAATGCACCCAAAATGTGGCTGTGGGCGGGGGGATGAATGGCCTATTGGGAGGGGTCCATCCTAACGTTGAATTATTATGCAGTCAGTCGTAAGTCAAGGACTACCTGAATTTAGGACAGGCTGTGGACCCATCATGCCAACTCTGGTGAATCTCCCAAGGTTTTTGAGGGGAAACAGCATCCTGTTCTTCTGCCAAAACCTTTTTCTGTTTTGTTTTTTTTCTTTTAATCCAGGGCGGTGTGATTGGCATCCAGATTGAATGGGATTGTAACTTGGATAAAAAGCCATCCGAATGCAACCCTCGCTATTCTTTCAGTCGCCTAGATAACAAATTTGCGGAGAAGTCGGTCTCCTCTGGATACAACTTCAGGTAACGGAGACGGAGGTGGCGTTTGGCTGGACAATCACTTAGATAGGAGCCAGCTGTGTGCTGCAGCTGCCAAAAAGGCCAACACAGTGCTGGGCTGCATTAACAGAGGGAGAGAATCAAGATCACTTGAAGGGTTAATACCACTTTATAAGGCCTTGGTAAGGCCACACTTGGAATACTGCATCCAGTTTTGGTCACCACGATGTAAAAAAGATGCTGAGACTCTAGAAAGAGTGCAGAGAAGAGCAACAAAGATGATTAGGGGACTGGAGGCTAAAACATATAAGGAAAGGCTGCTGGAATTGGGTCTGTCTAGTTTAACGAAGAGAAGGACGAGGGGGACAGGATAGCAGTCTTCCAATATCTCAGGGGCTGCCCCAAAGAAGAGGGAGTCAAGCTATTTTCCAAAGCGCCTGAAGGCAGGACAAGAAGCAACGGATGGAAACTAACCAAGGAGAGAAGCAACCTGGAACTAAGGAGAAACTTCCTGACAGTTAGAACAATTAACCAGTGGAACAACCTGCCTCCAGAAGCGGTGAATGCTCCATCACTGGAGGTTTTTAAGAAGAAACTGGACAAGCATTTGTTTGAAATGGTATAAGGTTTCCTGCCTGAGCAGGGGGTTGGACTAGATGACCTCCAAGGTCTCCTCCTCCTCCTCCTCCTCCTCCTCCTCCTCCTCCTTCTTCTTCTTCTTCTTCCTCTTCTTCCCCTGCTACTTCGGCACTTTCAATCTTTCTGAAATTGCTTCAATGGCCAAATCGGGATGAATTGACCCAGGTCAGTGCTGGGAAACTGCCAGCCAGGCTGGAAGGAGGAGTCAAGCGAGGGCCTAGCTTGGAATCCTTGCACAGATGCAAGAGTCATAAGCTGAGCTACCCCAATATCCACGAAGCCCGGCCTATCTGGTCATTCCCAGGGGATGGCAGAGAAGTCTCCAGGGGCGATAGATAATAAAATTAATGACTTTTGTTACAGGTAATCCTTGATTTTTTGACCCCAAAACTTTCCATTGCTAAGTGAGTGAGTTTTGCCCCATTTTACAACTTTCCTGCCACAACTGTTAAGCGAATCACTGCAGTTGTTCAGTTAGTAACACGGTTGTTAAGTGGATCCAGCTTTCCCATCTCAAAAGGAGATTACGTGACCCGGGGACGTTGCGACCGTCATAAACACGAGTCAGTTGCCAAGCGTCTGGCTTTTGATCACGGGACCCTGGGGGAAGGCTGCCACGGTTGTAAAAGTGTGAAAAACGGCCCCTTTTTTCACTGCCGTTGTAACTTTGAACCGTCCCTACGTTGTAAGTTGAGGATTATCTGTCATCGAACAGTAAATGGTCTGAAATGGCATAGGGTTTCCTGCCTGAGCAGGGGGTTGGACTAGATGACCTCCAAGGTCCCTTCCAACTTTTTATTATTATTATTATTATTATTATTATTATTATTATTATTATTATTATTATTATTATTATTATTATTATTATTATTATTTATCTGTCAATGAAGCCTAAGGGGGGAAAAAAAGAGATTTCTCTTCTACTTGGAAAAATAAATCACACGAGATTTTATGATTGTTTTTGTTGTTGTTGTTCAGATTTGCCAAGTATTACCGGAGCGTGGCTGATATCGATTTCCGAATGCTGATCAAAGCCTACGGGATCCGCTTTGATATCATGGTGAATGGCAAGGTGAGGTGGGGCAGACGGCAGCGAAAAATATAGATTTGCGATAGTGGCGAATATCTGCAGCCCGGGTGTTGAAGGAGCGTGGAGGTTCGTTCTCGGAGCTTGTGAGTTGGTTTCCAAACATTTCGTTACCAGGCTGGGTAACATCTTCAGAAAGAGTGTAGGGCAGAGGTAGGCAACCTCGGCTCTTTTATGACTCGTGGACTTCAACTCCCAGAATTCCTGAGCCAGCCATGCTGAGGGGAAAGGGAGAGGTTTCCAAGCTGAGCCATGCTGCCTCAGGAATTCTGGGAGTTGAAGTCCACGAGTCATGAAGGGGCCATAGTTCCCCCATGCGGGCTCAGGAATTCTGGGAGTTGAAGTCCGCAAGTCATGAAGGGGCCATAGTTCCCCCATGCTGGCTCAGGAATTCTGGGAGTTGAAGTCCATGAGTCTTAAAAGAGCCAAGGTTGCCTACCCCCACCTCAGGCAGGAAACCCTATACCATTTTGGACAAATGGCTGTCCAGTTTCTTCTTTAAAACTTCCAGTGTTGGAGCATTCACAGCTTCTGGAGGCAGGTTGTTCCACTGGTTAATTGTTCTAACTGTCAGAAAATTCCTCCTTAGTTCTAGGTTGCTTCTCTCTTTGATGAGTTTCCGTTGCTTCTTGTCCTGCCTTCAGGCACTTTGGAGAATAGCTTGACTCCCTCTTCTTTGGGGCAGCCCCTGAGATACTGGAAGGCTGCTATCATGTCCCCCCCCTCGTCCTTCTCTTCGTTAAACTAGACGTACCCAATTCCAGCAGCCTTTCCTTATATGTTTTAGCCTCTAGTCCCCTGATCCTCTTTGTTGCTCTTCTCTGCACTCTTTCTGGAGTCTCAACATCTTTTTTACGTCGTGGTGACCAAAACTGGATGCAGTTATTCCAAGTGTGGCCTTACTAAGGCCTTGTAAAGTGGTATTAATAGTTCAATTCGCTTAAAAGTCATGGCAAGAAAAGTCGTAAAGTGGGGCAAAGCTCGCTTAACAACTTAGCCACAGAAATTTGGGGCTGAGTTGTGGTTATGAGTCGTAGGCACAAACTTTAAAATCTGCGCACACCTCCACCAGATTCACGCTTTCTTCCTTTCCTTTCAGGCGGGAAAATTCAACATCATCCCGACGGTGATCAACGTGGGATCCAGTCTGGCGCTAATGGGAGTGGTAGGTCTCTCGTTCGGGATGGAAGCAAGCAATTGCTGGATTACAGGCAATCTTCGACTTACAATTAGAGATGGGAACGCCTGGAACAAAAAATCGGAAAAATTTCGGGGGGAAAAAAAACAAGGAAAAATTGGGGGAAAAAACGGGGTTTTTTTTGTTTTTTTAAAAAATCCACTTTGGAAAAAAAATGGGGAAAAAAAACCCAGTTTTTCCCCCATTTTTTTCAAGGCCGTTTAAAAAAACAAACCCGTTTCCCCTCAAATTTTACAGGTTTTTCCCAAGCGTTCCCATCTCTACTTACAATCATTCATTTAGCAACCATTCAAAGTTACAATGTCACTCAAACAAACCACTTACGACCATGGTTACGTGATCCTAATTCGGGCGCTTGATCACCAGCACGTATTTATTTGATGGTTGTGGTGTTGTGGGATCACATGATTTCCCCCATTTGTGACTTTCTCAGCTGGCTTCCAACAAGCAAAGTCAATGAGGGAATCTGGAATCGTTTCAGGGGGTTGGACTAGATGACCTCCAAGGTCCCTTCCAACATAATCATCATCATCATTATCATTATTATTATTATTATTATTATTATTATTATTATTATTATTATTATTATTACTATTATTAATAATCATCGCACAATCAGCCAGATGTTCAGACTGGATCTGGCATTTTGTCTACCTATCGAGTCCTTACCAAGGACCTGGGATAGGCAGATGTGGATGTTTGATGGTATTACAGATCTCGTCGCAGGATGGAAGCAGTTCCTAGTAAGGCCGCCTTTTGCAATTGACTCATGGCGAATTTGTCAATGCTGCGACGGTCATTAAGTGTGAAAAATGGTCATTTTTTTTCCAGGACTTTGAACCGTCGTGGACTCCCCGTATTATCTTATTTTACCTTATGTTATTAAAATATTATTATATACGGTAGCTTCTTCTCTTAAGTGGCACTGCGAGTTTGGGCTTCCCAGCTAAAATAAAATAGAATAAAATAATAATTAAAAGAAAAAAGCCTTGCTAGAATAAGCGTGCAACTGAAAATACAAAACCTTTTTTAAAAGTTACTGCTAGCATGTGGAATTCCATTCCGTTCATAGGGTGTTGTTTCTGAAATTCCAGGGCGCGTTCTTCTGCGACTTGGTCCTGCTGTATCTTCTCCGAAAGAGCCAGTTTTACCGAGGGAAAAAATATGAGGAAGTGAGGTAGGTTGCCTGCAGCCGTGAAGCGTTCCCGATTCATAGAGATTTATTATTTATCACTTCTGACCTGGTAAGAAATCTTCCCACTTGGATTTTTCTACGATGGGGGCTTGCAAGCCCTTCTTAGGCTAAATTGATATCCTCCAGATCAGGGATCTTCAAACTTGGCCCTTTTATGACTGGTGGACTTCAACTCCCAGAATTCCTCAGCCAGCCATGCTAGCCCAGGAATTCTGGGAGTTGAAGTCCACAAGTCATGATGGGGCCATAGTTCCCCCATGCTGGCTCAGGAATTCTGGGAGTTGAAGTCCACCAGTCATAAAGGGGGCCATAGTTCCCCCATGCTGGCTCAGGAATTCTGGGAATTGAAGTCCACAAGTCATAAAAGGGCCAAGTTTGAAGGCCCTTGTCCCAGATCAAGCCATCCTGTGGCTTAGCGTGTACAAATGGTCCACAATTTACATTTAATGAAGAGAAGGACGAAGGGGGACATGATAGCAAGGTTCCAATATCTGAGGGGCTGCCCCAAAAAAGAGGGAGTCAAGCTATTCTCCAAAGCACCTGAAGGCAGGACAAGAAGCAATGGATGGAAACTAACCAAGGAGAGAAGCAACCTGGAACTAAGGAGAAACTTCCTGACAGTGAGAACAATTAACCAGTGGAACAACCTGCCTCCAGAAGCGGTGAATGCTCCAACACTGGAAGTTTTTAAGAAGAGACTGGACAGCCATTAGTCTGAAATGGTATAGGGTATCCTGCTTGAGCAGGGGGTTGGACTAGAAGACCTCCAAGGTCCCTTCCAGTTCTATCCCAATGATGATGATGATAATTATGATTTAGAAATAAAACACAGTTACACACCATTTCAACAAGACAATAAAAAGCTAAGAAGGAAGCAAACAAACAAGCAAAAAATACAGAACAGATCCTTTCTAGCAACCCAGATAAGCAGGGATGAACACCAGACAAACCATCAAGCAGAAAACAATACCCTAATCAAGGAGCTACTAAGGAGAAAATATCGCGCACACACCAATACTGGTAGGACAAGCTATTGTATATATTCTTGTCTTTTTGTTTCCTTCTTAGCTTTTTGTTATCTCTTTTGAATGACAAACAATAATAATAGAATAGAGCTGGAAGGGACCTTGGAGGTCTTCTAGTCCAGCCCACTGCTCAAGCAGGAGAATCTACAACATCTCAGACAAGTGACTATCTAGTCTCTTCTTAAAAATCTCCAGTGATGGAGCGCCCACGATTTCTGGAGGCAAGCAGTTCCACTGGTTAATTATCCTCACTGTCAGGAAATTTGTCCTTAATTCCAGGTTGCTTCTCTCCTTGATCAGTTTCCAACCATTGTTTCGTGTCCTTCCCTCTGGTGCTTTGGTGAATAACGTGACCCCTCTTCTTTGTGGCAGCCCCTCAGATACTGGAACACTGCTATCATGTCTCCCCTATTTCTTCTTTTCTTAAGACTAGCCAGACCCAAGTCCCGTAGACGTTCTTCGTATGTTTCAGTCTCCAGGCCTTGGATCATCTTAGTTGCTCTTCTCTGAACTTTTTCCAAACTCTCAACATCTTTTTTGTGATATGGTGACCAAAACTGGCTGCAATATTTAAGCTGTGGTCTCACTAGGGTTTTATAAAGCAGTACTAATACTTCACGTGATCTTGATTCTACACCTCTGTTTATACAACCCAGGATTGTATTAGTTTTTTTGGCTGCTGCCGCACACTGCTGGCTCATGGCTAAGTGATCGTCCACTAGGGCTATTTGGCTATTGACAAACTCCACCCCAGAGCAAGCCCCACACTCACCAGCGCTGATGATGTTACCTAGTTGGGTCATGAAACGTCTGCCAGTAAACAACCAAGCTCAGAGAGCACCAAGGACTCCGTATTTGCTCATTTTCTTGAATTTCCCTTTCCTCACGTAGGTCAAACGCCAAGAAATCTTTACCGGCAACTACCATCAACGGGAACCAGACCGGGAACCAGAGTGCAGATTCTTTATCCCGATTGGATCAGCTCGAACAGCTACAGACGGCCGAGACTTAAAACCGTGTCTTTCTCTAGAGACCCTCCTTCGCAAAGTCGTCAGTCATTAAGAGAAACCACGGACCACAGAAGCTGCAAAAAAGGATGCGTTTTCAGCTTCTTATGACCTCATTTTTTGGAATCCGGAGCCAAGGGTAGCTGTCCGCGTTGCAGGATTTTAACTTTTTAAAATCGAAACCAAATACCAGACAATCTTGTAGTTGCATGGTGGATATAAAGGGGTCACTCTTTGTGTGGCATCTGGATAACCTAACACAGCTGTTCTTAGCCTGTGAAATTTATGTCAAAAGGGCCACCGATGATTGGAGGAGACAGTTGTCCACGTTGAATTATTATTATTGTTCAGCATGCAGTCAGCCAGATGTTCAGACTGGATTTGGCACCCACCTGTCCAGTCCTTCCCAAGGACCTGGGATAGGCAGATGCGGATATTTCATGATGTTTAGAGATATTGTTCCAGGATGTCAGCTGTTCCCAATCAAGCTGCCTTTTGCAATTGACCGATGGCGAATTGGTCAGCGCCGATGGCATTCAAGGGGTGCTCCAGATTGGCTTATTATGGTTCTTTGCATAGTCGGCCAGATGTTCAGTCTGGATTTGGCCTTTTTGTCCGCCCAAGGACCTGGGATAGGCAGATGTGGATGCTTGAATGGGGTGAAAAGTTTCACCACAGGATTTAAGCTCTTCTGAGTAAAGCTGCCTTTTGCAGTTGACCGATGGTGAATTTGTCAATCCCAATGGCATTCAAGGGGTGCTCCAGATGTTTTGGGATTGCACCCAAAGCACCCATCGCTATTGGTACTATGTTTGCTTTCTTTTGCCATAGTCATTATTATAATATTATTATTATGTAATTTATTTGCCATTCATCTTTGCCCTTCAAAGCAACTCTGAGAATAATCACATTCTGGGCATCTCGTCTGCAATTATACGATGAGTAAGATTTTAATCATTCTGCTCTCCATTTTGGATCTCTCCCTGCAAATTGTTAAGCCCGTGGGATTATGCCGGCTTTCGAAATAAAATTCTTGCAAGCTGCGTAAACATTTCTCCAGCCTGTGGGATGAGGCAGGAATTCTAAACAAATTCCTGCAACATGCAGAAGCAATTCTCCAACATCCAACAACTCTATGAAAAATAGATCACAATGGAGATGTGTAAAGTGTCTCGAATCTCCACTTCAGGGAAAGGAGAAAGTCTGAATTTTATTTTTTTCTGCCTATGGTATGAATTTACATACAAACCCAGGTCTTGCTTTACGACCTGCGCACAGGGTGGGCAAGTCGCAGGAATTAAATCAGATGTGTTACTTATGCAGCTACAAGCCATATTCCTGATTGCTGGTTCGCCAGGAATTTCTGCATGTTTTTTTTAAAAAAAATGGGTTGATGTTGTTAAAAATAAACATGATTTTGATGAGAATAGATCATAAAGAGTTTTTTTTAAAAAACTATAGATCAAGAGATAATAATAATAAAGTTGGAAGGGACCTTGGAGGTCATCTAGTCCAACCCCCTGCTCAGGCAGGAAACCCTAGACCATTTCAGACAAATGGCTGTCCAGTCTCTTCTTAAAAACTTCCAGCGTTGGAGCATTCACCACTTCTGGTGGCAAGCTGTTCCACTGGTTAATTGTTCTGTCAGGAAGTTTCTCCTTAGTTCCAGGTTGCTTCTCTCCTTGATGAGTTTCCATCTGTTGCTTCTCGTCCTGCCTTCAGGCGCCTTGGAGAATAGCTTGACTCCCTCTTCTTTGGGGCAGCCCCTGAGATACTGTAATGCTGCTATCATGCATGTCCCCCCTCGTCCTTCTCTTTGTCAAACTAGATAATGTTGCATTTGTATTTATAATTGCTGCAAAGAAAATTGGAAACTACTTCTATTTTTTTATTTTCAGTTTCTTTTGGCAGTTTGGGCTTTTTTTCTCCTTTCCTGTCTTTCCTTTACATCCTCATAGGGTTGTTGTTAGGAAAGTAGGAGGAGGAAGCAGTAGTATGTTTGGCACCTTGAGTTATTTATAAAAATCATAGAGGAACATATCACCCCCAGAAATCGTGGGCGCTCCATCACTGGAGATTTTTAAGAAGGGACTGGACATTCACCTGAGATAGTATAGGTCCAGCAGGGGGCTGGACTAGAAGACCTCCAAGGCCCCTTCCAGCTCTTTTCTATTCAACGTGTGAAACCGGAAGTAAACGGCAAAAACATCGTAAATCATGGCCATGTAACCACAGGATACTGAAAACCGATGTAAATGGGGCCTGGTTGCCAGGCAGCTAAAAATTTAGTCAGTTTGTGTGTGTGTGTAAAATTCAGTCATGTTAGTGTGTGTGTGTGTGTGTGTGTGTGTGCATCACGACGTCAGAACTGGATCATAAGTTTCGCTGGGAAGGCCATATTCAGAGTCATAATTTCGGTCGTAAAGCCAAAACTCCATCAGGACCAAGCTTACGTTTTTGTAAGCTTTAAAAATATATATATTTTAAAAAAGGATTCCTATAATTAGGCATAATTAGCAAAATGAATTGTGTACCGGAGGAATTCTGGGAGTTGAAGTCCACAGGTCTTAAAAGTGGCCGAGATTAACATAGACCAAAGCTTACAGTTTCTTTGCCAAGACACAGAAGCAATGAATGCAAAAGGGAGATTGTGACAAAAAAATGCACGTATTTCCCCCCCCAAATTTTATTTCGTGAAAATACCAGCGAAGAAGCATTTGACGCAGTGGGAAAAGGAAGAACTAATGATATTTTTTTTTTCAAGATCATTGACACTCTTCTCCTGTGTCTCCAAATGGACCTTGCAAAACTGTGCATGCGTGAAAAAGTTATTCGCTGTGTCTTTATGAAAGCTGGATTATGAATGTAAAGAATAAAAAGAAGTGTGTGAAACATTTGCAGTCGTTTCTGTGCAACTTCAACGTTCCCTAAAAAGGGAACTGTCGAAAAAAATACACAATTTAACAGCCTGTTTCTCATCACAGCCAGCCAGGATCCTCCATTAAGCCTAGACCAAGAACGCAACATCTCAGTCTGTTGTTGATCTGGACAAATAAGCCTGTTTCATGCCAGTGTTGTTACTAGCAGCCATTGATTAACTCAGTCTAAAGAGATTTATCTGTTCCTCCTTTAAGGTAAAAAAAAATCTGGAGACTGGTAGTACCTTTCCCACCCACATTTAAAATTAAAAAAGGTAAGTTTTGTTTGGGTCTTTTAATATCTGTCAGGGGAAAAAAAGCAAACACCAACAGAAGCCTCAAAATGACCCATTTTTCCATCTTGCTTTAGTGCCCAGAAAAAAATTGCTTTATGCGAAGAGATTTTTTCCTGCGTGTGACCACGTCTGAGAGGGAAATTCAATGAATTTTCACTGCCTTAATATCTTCCTCCAGAAATCCCTACGCAGAGAATACTAAATACACAGAAATATAGGATTTCCTCCCCAAATCTCAACAAAAAAAGAACAAAAACTAAAATTGTGGCACATGAAAGCATGACTGTGATGTAACTGTAGCCAGAGGACTGCTGAGAAGATAGAATGGCTGCAGTTTTTTTTAGTTAAAGGATAAAAAAAAAATTGTAACTGGAGGAAGAGGGATGCATTGGACAAAAAAGAACATTTAACCCAATTTGAGTTCTTCTATTAAGGGGAAAAAAATGTAGGACGATTGTAAAGAATAACATGCAGAGGAATATTTGTAGTTGAGGGTTGAACTGGGGGGTCCTTGGTGTTCTCCGAGTTTGGCGGTTTTCTTGCAGACGTTTCATGACCCAACTAAGGAACATTATCAGTATGAGGGTGGGGGTTGCTGCCTATTTATATATAGTAGTTTGCCCTGGGGTGGAGTCTATCATTTGACAAATATCAGCCATCAATATACATGTAGAGGTAAAGCACATTTACACACCATTCAAGAGAAACAATAAAAAGTTGAGGAAAGAAAAAGTCCAGAATATATCCTTTCTTGCAGTTGACATCCAGTTAAGCAGGAATCAACACCAAACAAACAGAAAACAATACTCTAATCAAGGTATGCCACTCACACACACAGAGCAATGGGAGGTATGCCATTATACATAAATGAGCAATTCCCACACATGAACTATTAATACCACTTTACAATGCCTTGGTAAGGCCACACTTGGAATACGGCATCCAGTTTTGGTCACCACGATATAAAAAAGATGCTGAGACTCTAGAAAGAGTGCAGAGAAGAGCAACAAAGATGATTAGGGGACTGGAGGCTAAAGCATATAAGGAACAGTTGCTGGAATTGGGGATGTCTAGTTTAATGAAAAGAAGGACAAGGGGGGACATGATAGCAGTCTTCCAGTATCTCAGGGGCTGCCACAAAGAAGAGGGAGTCAAGCTAAGCCGCCTGAGGGCAGAACAAGAAGCACCGGATGGAAACTAACCCAGAAGAGAAGCAACCTGGAACTAAGGAGAAATTTCCTGACAGTGAGAACAATTAACCAGGGGAACAACCTGCCTCCAGAAACGGTGAATGCTGCCACACTGGAAGTTTTTAAGAAGAGATTGGACAGCCATTTGTCTGAAATGGTATAGGGTTTCCTGCCTGAGCAGGGGGTTGGACTAGATGACCTCCAAGGTCCCTTCCAACTTTATTATTATTATTATTATTATTATTATTATTATTATTATTATTATTATTATTATTATTATTATTATTATTATTATTATTATTTATTATACTTAGTAGTGCGGATGATAGCACTGGCTATAGGTAGCATTCAGACTGAATACACTGCTTCATAGGACTTTACAGCCCTCTCTAAGCAGTTTACAGAGTCAGCCTATTTGCCCCCAACAATTTGGATCCTCATTTTACCGACCTCGGAAGGATAGAAGGCTGAGTCAACCTTGAACTGGTCAGGCTCAAACTGCTGGCAGTGGGCAGAGTTAGCCTGTAATACCACTTTCTAACCACTGCGCCACCACAGCTCGATAATGTTACCTAGTTGGGTAAAGAAATGTCTGTAAGAAAACCACCAAGCTCAGAGAGCACCAAGGACCCCAACAAACTGGCATTATCCTTCTGGCCTCAGTTGCAGCATTACGTCTTCTTAATTTAACCTAGCACAGGGGTAGGCAACCTTGGCCCCTTCGTGATTCGTGGACTTCAACTCCCAGAATTCCTGAGCCAGCATGAGGGAACTGTGGCCCCTTCAGGACTTGTGGACTTCAACTCCCAGAATTCCTGAGCCAGTATGGGGGAACTATGGCCCCTTCATGACTCGTGGACTTCAACTCCCAGAATTCCTGAGCCAGCATGGCTCAGCTTGGAAACCTCTCCCTTTCCCCTCAGCATGGCTGGCTCAGGAATTCTGGGAGTTGAATTCCACGAGTCATAAAAGAGCCAAGGTTGCCTACCCCTGGGATAGGGAGTAATACATTATCTTTCCGATTCTTTTTCTCGAATCCAGGGCATGTAGGCCTGCAGTCCTACATGCAGTACCCCAGGCGTCTCCAAAGTCTCCCACTTTTTAAGACGTGTGGACTTCAACTCCCAGAACTCCTCAGCTATGGCTGGATCAGGAATTCTGGGAGCTGGAAGTCCACAAGTCTTAAAGGTGCCAGGTTTGGAGAGCCCTGTACTACGTTGGGCAGGGACGAGAAACCTGGGTCTCCACGGTTCTTGAACTGATGGAGATTGAACATTAAGATCCAGCATCAATCACCTTTGGCCACACCGGCTGGGTTGTGAACATGGAGACAGCTACAAATATTTTCCCCCCCCCACTTTCCACAACAAAGCTCCCACTGAACTTGTTGCAAATGTTTACTTGGAAGTAAGTAGTAGCTCCAGGCCGAGTGTCCCTCCCTCCACACACAGCCTGCCTGTAACCAGGCTATGAAAACTGTTGTTTTTTTTCCTTCTGAAGTCTTTCAACCGAGGTGCACACAAAACAGATCAAGCACTGAATATTGATGTAGAATTTTTTCCCCCCCCAAAAAATTGTAGATTTGGTTACACTGCAGTTCAAGTCTCCGAAGGTTGGCTAAGGGAGTTAGAACAGAATTCTAGAGAGAGGGAGTAAGTCTGGCTGAGGGATAAAACGAGAAGAACGGAACATCCTCTGGACTGGAGGACAGGTTATTTACACATCATTTTAAAAAGGTTTGGGGTGGGGTGGGGTTCACATTCTGTTTTAATTAGCAGGATTCTACAGGCTTGCGTTCTGACATACGTTAGGCAGCGGGCGGAGAGTGCAAGCAGCGGGCCAGGACCCTCAGTTTTAGGGCATCAGAGAGGAAGGGACCCTGCCTGGGCCACGCTCCTCAGAACTGTTCTGGCTATACCTTCTTCTTCCTCCTCCTCCTCCTCCTCCTCCTCCTAGTAAACATGCACCATGCCATAGAGGAAAGTCCAGAAAAGAATATAGGTGAATAACCCCCCGATCAGCCCCCCGGTAAAGAGAGGCCTCCGGGATTTAAAGTACTTGTTCCATCGCCGTCCGGCTTTTAAGACCAAAAGCACCGAGAGCAAGACGGAGGCCAGGAAGTAGAAGACGAAGCCGTAGAGGCCGTTGAGGCCGAGAATGCCGGCGGTGGCCCCCGACAGAGCGGAGACGGAGGTCCTGCAATAATCCAGGATGGCTGCGTTGCCCCGGACGGCTGCTTCGCTGATGAACTGGGGGCCTTCCCGTTTGGCCACCACGGCGGCCATGGCTGCGACTGGGAGTGGCGGGGCAGCTCCCCTCCGTCAGGGCTGTGCTTTCTGCGAGGAAAAAAATGGAATCATTCACGGATGCAGGTTTTGTTTCTTGGAAAACCCAAGATACTGCCCTTCAACGGAGCCGGGTAACAAATGAGAAACAGATTTTATTAATCATTACAAAGTCATTACTAAAAGCCAACAAGGGTTTGTCAAAAACAGATGATGCCAGACAAATCTTATTGCATGCTTTGACCAAGTGACAAAATTAGTGGATCAGAGGAATGCTGTGGACCTAATTTACTTGGACTTCAGTAAGGCATTTGATAAAGTAGATTACAACCTACTACTTGACAAGATAGAAAAATGTGGGTTAGACAGCATCACCACCAGATGGATCTTAGCTGGCTGACCAGCCGTGCTCAGTGTGTGGTCCTCAATGGAACCGCATCTACATGGAGGGAAGTGTGTAGTGGGGTGCCCCAGGGCTCTGTTCTGGGCCCAGTGCTCTTCAACATCTTCATCAACGATTTGGACAAGGGGATAGATGGGGAACTCATCAAATTTGCAGACGACACCAAGCTGGCAGGAATAGCCAACACTCCAGAAGACAGGCTTAGGATACAGGAGGATCTGGACAGACTTGAACACTGGGCGCTATCTAACAAAATGAAATTCAATGGTGAAAAAAATAAGGTTCTACATTTAGGCAAGAAAAACCAAATGTACAGCTATAGTATAGGGGGTACCTTGCTCAATAGTAGTAACTGTGAGAGGGACCTCAGAATCCTAGTGGACAATCACCTAAATATGAGCCAGCAGTGTGCTGCAGCTGCCAAAAAAGCCAACACAATGCTAGGCTGCATTAACAGAGGGATAGAATCAAGATCACGTGAAGTATTAATACCACTTTACAATGCCTTGGTAAGGCCACACTTGGAATACTGCATCCAGTTTGGTCACCACGATGTAAAAAAGATGCTGAGACTTTAGAAAGAGTACAGAGAAGAAAAGCAACAAAGATGATCAGGGGACTGGAGGCTAAAACATATAAGGAACGGTTGCTGGAATTGGGTATGTCTAGTTTAATGAAGAGAAGGACAAGGGGGGATATGATAGCAGTGTTCCAATATCTCAGGGGCTGCCACAAAGAAGAGGGAGTCAAGCTATTTTCCAAGGTGCCTGAAGACAGGACAAGAAGCAACAGGTGGAAACTAATCAAGGAGAGAAGCAACCTGGAACTAAGGAGAAACTTCCTGACAGTTAGAACAATTAACCAGTGGAACAACCTGCCTCCAGAAGCAGTGAATCTCAAACACTGGAAGTTTTTAAGAAGAGAGTGGCCCTATGTCTGAAATGGTATAGGGTTTCCTGCCTGAGCTGGGAGTTGGACTAAATGACCTCCAAGGTCCCTTTCAACTTTTGTTCATTATCATCATCATTATCTTTATTAAAGAGGTCAAGGTGGCGAATATACCCAAAGCACTTTTTCTGTTTTCCCCACCACCATCACCCTGTGAGGTAGGTGGGTCTAACAGAGAGTTACCCAGCTAGCTTTCATGCTTAAGGAGGGACTAGAACTCAGTTTTGGGTGATTGGCTCAAAGTCATCCAACTGGCATTCATGGTTAAGGCAGGAGTAGAATTCACTGTCTTCTGGTAATTGGCCCAAAGTCACCCAGCCACTTTCATGCTTAAGGAGGGACTAGAACCCACAGGCTCCTAGTGATTGCGTAAAAGGCCTCCAGCCAGTTTCATGCCTAAAGGACTAGAATTCACCATCTCCCATTTTCTAGGATGGTGCTTTAACCACTCTAGACCCAACTAGCTCTCAAATTTATGTTAAGCATAGCCCTGTGGCGATTAATAAGCCACTTAAAAGAACTGATCCAGGAAAGTAACATGAGCATTTGTGTTTGAAGTAAAAGTTGACCCTCCAATCGATTCCAAAATTAACCAGTGGAACAACCTGCCTCCAGAAGCAGTGAATGCTCCAACACTGGAAGATTTTAAGAAGAGACTGGACAGCCATTTGTCTGAAATGGTATATAGGGCAGGGGTAGGCAACCTTGGCTCTTTTATGACTGGTGGACTTCAACTTCCAGAATTCCTGAGCCAGCCATGCTGAGGGGAAAGGGAGAGGTTTCCAAGCTGAGCCATGCTGGCTCAGGAATTCTGGGAGTTGAAGTCCACGAGTCATAAAAGAGCCAAGGTGGCCTACCCCTGGTATAGGGTTTCCTGCCTGAGCAGGGGGTTGAACTAGATGACCTCCAAGGTCCCTTCTGACTTTATTATTATTATTATTATTAGCAAGCTGCCTCCAGAAGTTGTGAATGCTCCAACACTGGAAGTTTTTAAGAAGCGACTGGACAGCCCTTTGTCTGAAATGGTGTAGAGTTTCCAGATGACCTCCAAGGTCCCTTCCAACTTTTTATTTTTTTATATTATTATTATTATTATTATTATTATTATTATTATTATTATTATTATTATTATACTAAGTACTACTACTACTACTACTATTATTATTATTATAGTGTAGCTGACAGGCAGAAATTCAACAGGGCTCTTTCATGCAGACTTAATGCAAACTTTCAGATTTTCCTTATACAGGTCGTCCACGACTTACAGCCGTTCATTTAGTGACCATTCAAAGTTACAAAGGCACTGAAAAAAGTGACTTACAATAGGTTTTTCACCCTCATCACCATGGCAGCATCCCCACGGTCATGTGATCAAAATTCAAACTCTTGGCAACTGGTTCACATTGCTGAAGGTCACAGCGTCCTGGGATCACGTGATCCCCTTTTGCAACCTTCCAGCGAGCAATGTTACTAACTTAACTGCAGGGATTCACTTAACTGGCATGAAAGGTCGTAAAACGGGGCAAAGCTCCCTTAACAAGTTTCTCACTCAGCCACATACATTTTGGGCTGAACTGTGGTCGTGAGTTGAGGACTTACCTACACAGTAGCAGGAAATGGAAAGGGGACATTAAATATCTGTTTTTAAAGCAGAGAAGCCCCCCCTTTGCCCAAGCCAGACCCCCCTTTCAGGCCCCTGTAATGACGTCAGACCCGTGGGAAAGTTCTCACTTAACGACGTCAATGCTGCCCCAATTTATACAAATTAAAAGCCTCCTTTTTTTCTTTCCTCCCGCGTTTAAAGCCAAAATTCCTCTTACCTCGCTACGTATTTTCTCCTCCCAGCTGCGGCCCAACCGGTTTCGCCTCCTCCGACCTCACCTATAAAAAGGCAGCCGACGCCATCTTGAAACAGAAAGGATTCTGGGAGCGACGGCGTTCCCACGCTCTCGACGTCGCAGCCGTTCTCTCCGCGCGCCTTCCATAGAGTCTTGGCAACACCCCCCCCCTCGATAGCCCTTTCGGCGAGGCGTTTGGAGCCAGCCATCGAGAATGAGAGGCCTAGAGCGTCGCCAGTCTCCGCTTAGGCCGGATTTCCTTCCTTGTGAAACGTGAACACGTCCTGGGAAGAAGAAGGAAAAGAAAAAAAGCTTAGGCTCCGCCCACTGTGTTAACCTCTCCCCCCGAAGAGGCTGGAGGAGGAGAAGGAGAGGAGAGGAATAGGGAGAAAGGGGCGTGGCCGGCGAGGGCGAGGTGGGGGGGGAAAAAGGCGCGCGAGGGGGCGGGGCCTGACAGGGCGGTGGGCGGGGCCGCGAGGGAGGGGGCGGGGCTCCCGCCGCCCGCTCCCTCCGCTTTTGTTCCGCCGGAGGCGAAGCGACCGGAGCGGCTTCAAGCGGCGGCGGCGGCGGAGGCGACTCCCGGAGCCATGTCCTACATCCCGGGCCAGCCCGTCACGGCCGTGGTGGTAAGCCGACCTTCCCTCCCCTCCGCACTCGTCGGACTACAAAGCCCATCCTCTGCGGCCGGAGGGGATGATGGGCACTGGAGTCCAAGCCCCCCGAGAGGGAGGGGTGGGGTGGGGTGGGTGTGTTTCCGTGTCGGCCCTGGGTTTCGTTTGCGCCTTTCCCGCCGCCCCAGCCCGTTCCCACGACCTGCAGACACGTGTCGGGCTCTCCCGGGGAGGAGGGGGAAACCCTGGCGCGCGGGCGTGGTCCACACGTGGAAGGAGGGAGGGAGGGAGGGGGGGAAATCGGGCTTGTTGGGGTCTCGGGGACTGGGAATGGAGCCCGAGGAGGGAGCCCCAGCCCCGTCCCCACAACCTGGCGTGACGGGGGAGCCCGCAGCCTTGCCGGGCAGGCGCTGGCTCTCCGGCTTGGCAGGTTGAGGACGGGTGGACTTTAACTCCAGCCGGTGATTAGTCACCTCCCGGGCTTTTTTGTGGGGGGAGGAAGGGGAAAAGTCCGGCCGTCTGAAAGCGGCTGGGGTTGAGAAAAGTCCCGGGACAGGTTCCCTCCTTCGGTGCCCGCAGCTTTTCCCCCGTTTCTTTGGGGTCCTCCAGGGAGCCTTCCATCCCCTTCCTCCTTCCTCCTGCTCTGCTCCCTCCTTTCCTCCCTTCCTCCTTCTGCTCTCCTTCCTTCCTTCCTTCCTTCTTTGATCCATTTCTCTTTCTTTCCTTCCTCCTTTCCTCCCTTTCTCTTTCCTCCCTTTCTCCTTCTGCTCTGCTTCCTTCCTTCCTTCTTTTATCCATTTTTCTTTCCTTCCTTCCTCCTTTCCTCCCTTTCTCTTTCCTCCCTTTCTCCTTCTGCTCTGCTTCCTTCCTTCCTCCTTTGATCCATTTTTCTTTCCTTCCTTCCTCCTTTCCTTCCTTTCTCTTTCCTCCCTTCTTCCTTCTCCTCTGCTACCTTCCTTCCTCCTCTGATCCATTTCTCCTTCCTTCCTCCTTTCCTCCCTTTCTCCTTTCTTCCTCCCTTCCTCCCTTTCTCTCTACTTCCTTTCTTTCTCCCTCTTTTTCTCCCTTTCTCATTTCTCCCTTTCTCTCTTCCTTCTGTTTTTCTTTCCTTCCTCATTTTCTCCTGTTCTGCTCCCCTCCCTCCCTCCCTCCCTGCCTTTCTTTCCATCTTTCCTTCCCTTTCTCCTCCCTCCCAGCCTTTCTCCTTCCTCCCTTCATGTTCTTCCTCTCTTCCTCCTTTTCTTCCTTTCTCATTTCTCCCTTTCTCTCTTCCTTCTGTTCTCCTTCAGTCCCTGCCTTTCTTTCCATTTTTCCTTCCCTTTCTCCTGCCTTCCTCTCTTTCTCCTCCCTCTCCCCCCCCCCCCCACGAAAACAGCCCCATCAGTTGGGCTGGGCTGAGATAGAGGGACGGACCCAGAGTCACCCATCCGGCTTTCATGCCTAAGGCAGGACTCGAACTCCCGTCTCCTGGTTTCTTCCTTGGGGCTCTTGGGCCTCCCTTCCATCCTCTCTTCTCTTCACTGAATCCCCTTCGGCCTGTCCTCGCCAAGGGGCACAGCCTGAAGACTCCGCCTCATCTTGGCCCCTGTCCTTGCTTCAACCCGCCTTGAGGTGCTTTGATTCGCATCTTATACAGCTAATTTCCCAGCATGACGGGGTTAAAGGCAGCCAGGGCAGCTAGTCCTCAGCTTAGCGACCGTTCGAAGTTCCGACAGCACTGAAACAAAGCGAATTAACGACCATTTTTCACCCTTAATGACCATTGCAGCATCCCCGTGGTCACATGATTTACATTCGGATGCTTGACAACTGACTCACATTTATGACGGTCGCAGCATCCTGGTTGTGTGTGTGTGTGTGAGATGTGATCGCCTTTTGCGAACTTCTGACGAGCAAAGTCAATGGGGGGGGGAAGCCGGATTCACTTAACAACCGGGTTTCTAATTTAACCACTGCAGTGATTCACTGAACAAACTGTGGCGAGGAAAGTCGTAAAAGGGGGCAAAACTCACTCGACGTAAATTTTGGTCTCAGTTGTCGTAAGTTGAGGACTGCCTGTCTTTCACTCTCTGCAAGAAAATCGACCGTTCCCAGGAGGTGGCTGAAAAGTCTTTCTTGAAAACCTCCCATTTCTGCAATGGGATTCTGTCCAATGTCTTCTTAAAAACCTCCAGTGACGGAGCGCCCACGATTTCTGGTGGCAAGCTGTTCCACTGGTTAATTGTCCTCACTATTAGGAAGTTTCTCCTTAGTTCCAGGTTGCTTCTCTCCTTGATCAGTTTCCACCCATTGCTTCTCGTCCTGCCTTCTGGTGCTTTGGAGAATAGCTTGACTCCCTCTTCTTTGGGGCAGCCCCTGAGATACTGGAAGGCTGCTATCATGTCCCCCCTCGTCCTTCTCTTCATTAAACTGGACATACCCAATTCCAGCAACCTTTCCTTGTATGTTTTAGCCTCCAGTCCCCTAATCATCTTTGTTGGTCTTCTCTGCACTTTTTCCAGAGTCTCAACATCTGTTTTACATCGTGGTGACCAAAACTGGATGCCGTATTCAGTTGTCATGGTTGTCCCAAAGGTGTTTTCCCCCCAAAAAACCAATAGGACTTTCTAGTTTTGTTTTGTTTTTTCCTTGAAAATGTTTCGCTTCTCATCCATGAAGCTTCTTCAGTTCCTTTTGAAAAGCACCTTTGGGTCCTTTCTCCAAAAACAAAGTGTGGAGTCAAACACTGGAAGTTTTTAAGAAGAGACTGGACAGCCATTTGTCTGAAATGGTATAGGGTTTCCTGCCTGAGCAGGGGGTTGGACTGGATGACCTCCAAGATCCCTTCCAACTTTTTTATTGTTGTTGTTGTTATTATTTAGTGAGCATTCAGAGTTACAGCGGCACCGAAAAATGTGAGTTGTGACCGCTTTTCACAGTTATGACCTTTGCAGCATCCCCAGGGTCACGTGATCAAAATTCAGACGCTTGGCCACTGGTTCATACTTACGACAGTTGCCGTATTCCGCGATCACCTGATTCCCTTTTGCGACCTTCTGACAAGCAAAGTCAATGGGGGAAAGCCGGATTCACTTAACGACCGGGTTACTAAGTGAACAACTGCAGGGATTCCCTTCACGACGGTGGCAAGCAAGGTCGTAAAATGGGGCAAAACTCAACTTAGCAACTGTCTTAGCAATGGAAATTTTGGGCTTGGATTGTCCTTATAAGTTGAGGACCACTCGTATGCCTTCCTCAGAGGGTTGTTGTTGTTTTTTTTGAGGGGGGGGGCAGGTTAGGTTTCCTCTTTTCCTTCTGAAATCTGCCCCTGTTCCATATCCCCATTAAATGTCGATGGACATTCTCCGTCATCCAGGTCATGGTTATCCCAAAGGTGCTTTTTCACGAGGCAACTGGACTTTCTTGTTTTTCTTTGAAGACGTTCGCTTCTTATCCCAGAAGCTTCTTCAGCTCTGACTGGGATAGTGGGGAATGGAAGGATTTATACTCCTTGCAGACAGCCGGTCATTTGCCTTCTTTTAGAGAGGCCTTGAGGCCACTTGGAGGTTTACCTGTGTCCTCAGAGTCACTTGAGCAGTGCAGATGGGTGTGGAGCCATCTTGGAACCGCTGAAAGGACCGCGTTGTAGACTGGACATAGATGATGTCGTATCCCTCCCCCTCTATTGGGAGAGGGCTGTTCAGTCTTGACCTAGATGGCCTCTTTGACCCCTCTTTCAAGCCAGCGGTCCTCTCTGTCCAAAAGGTGGACTTTGCTGTCTTCGAAAGAGCGGCCTTCGTCTTTTAAAGGCAGGTGGGCTGCTGAATCTTGTCCTGATGGGTTTGTTCTGCTATGTTGTGCCACGCATTTGTGAAGTGGTTTTGTTTCCCCGATGTATAGATCTGCCCCATGCCAGGGGTCTTCAAACCTGGCCCTTTTGTGACTTGTGAACTTCAACTCCCAGAATTCCTCAGCCAGGAGGCTTTAAGACAGGGGTCTTCCAACTTGGCCCTTTTATGACTTGTGAACTTCAACTCCCAGAATTCCTCAGCCAGGATGCTTTAAGACAGGGGTCTTCCAACTGGGCCCTTTTAGGACTTGTGGACTTCAACTCCCAGAATTCCTCAGCCAGGATGCTTTAAGACAGGGGTCTTCCAACTGGGCCCTTTGATGACTTGTGGACTTCAACTCCCAGAATTCCTCAGCCAGCGTGCCTGGCTGAGGAATTCTGGGAGTTGAAGTCCACAAGTCCTAAAAGGGCCAAGTTGGAAGACCCCTGCCCTATCCATATCCCCACTACTTTCCCTCGACCTGCTTGAGTTTCCTTTAAAATCCTGAATTTGAATCTTGAGTTTGCCTGCCCCACAGTCCAAATCTTAGCCCCTCCTTCTCTTCATCTCTGGAGAATTAGATCATTTTGAACTCAATTCCTCTTTTAAACCCCTCCGGGGGGAATGTCTGGTTTACTTCACGCAATAGCTAGGAGGAATGAAATGTGTTGCAATCATTGGACTTTATCGTGTGTGAGTTATGATTAGTTCAGTTTTCTGCATGCAGCAGATTAACACATGTTTTGTTCTAAAGGAGTGAATCATACGTTGGATTAGCTCAACCGGACGAATGTTGTTGCTTTCCCCAAAACCTTGTGCGTGCATAGCTGCTCATTTCTTACCTGTGGGATTAAAACGAACAAAAATGATTTCATAGGTGTAATGTGAAGGATAGACACTTAAAAAAAAAAAAATCCAGGTTGTAAGAACCAGCTCTGCTGCAAAATTCAGGGAAGTGCTATTAGGGAGTGAGTCAGCCCAAATTGGTCATTTTGGTAGATGGGCTGTTTTTATTAATTTATTTATTCAGAGCTGTTAAGGAGAGGTTTAGTTCAAATACATTATTTTGGTAAATGGGTGGTTTTATTAATTTATATTTTAACAGCTGTTAGGGGGAGAGGCTCAGCCCAAATTAAGTCATTTTAGTAGATGAGTAGTTTTATTTATTAAGAGCTATTAGGGAGAGACTCAGCCCAAGAGTGGTTATTTTGATAGACGGGTGGTTTTTATTAATTTATTTATTAAGAGCTGTTAGGGAGAGAGTCAGCTCAAAATCATTTTGCATGAGTGGTTTTATTTATTAAGAGCTATTAGGGAGAGACTCAGCCCAAGATTGGTTATTTTGATAGATGGGTGGTTTTTATTAATTTATTTATTAAGAGCTATTAGGGAGAGAGTCAGCCCAAATTGGTTATTTTGGTAGATGGGTGGTTTTTATATTTATTTATTAAGAGCTGTTAGGGAGAGAGTCAGCTCAAAATCATTTTGCATGAGTGGTTTTATTAATTTATTAAGAGCTATTAGGGAGAGAGTCAGCCCAAATTGGTTATTTTGGTAGATGGGTGGTTTTTATATTTATTTATTAAGAGCTATTAGGGAGAGAGTCAGCAAAAATTGGTTATTTTGGTAGATGGGTGGTTTTTATTAATTTATTTATTAAGAGCTATTAGGGAGACAGTCAGCCCAAATTGGTTATTTTGGCAAAGGGGCGGTTGATATCGTAAAGATTTGTTTAATGAATACACGCTTAGAGGACAAGGAGACAAGAACTATTTTGCCCGCTGCTGAAAATCATAAAAATCAGGATTCATGAGAAACTCTTTAAACTCCATTACCTGAAGAATTTGAAACTTTAAAATAATCCAGTTAAAGTTTTCCTCAGGGATTATTACATTTATGATCTGTTTTTCAGTTGATTTTGCCAGCTTTTCTCTCCAGCCCCCTCACAGGTTTGACAACGAAATAAATCAAACTTGGTACCTGCACATTTTCAAGATGTATTGGACTATCTGTAATGGCATTGCATGCATGAGGTATCTTTATATACATTTGATTTTTAATGACCTCATGCGGGCCAGACGGGGACAGCCAAAGGGCCGGAGGTGGCCTGGGGACTGTAAAATGTCCAGGTCTGGTCTAGATCAAGTGATCCCTAAGCATTCCTGGCCAAATAGGGGCTTATAATCTGGCCTTTTGTGGTCCCAGGCCAAGAGTTTCACTCTGACATTGTCCCTTATCTTGTCACTAAAGTAGGAGAAGCAAAGAGAAGGGTGAATCCTGGCCAGAAAATTAGAAATATTGCAGAAGAGTACTAAAGACATTACAGCCCTGTTTTTCAAATGTGGCCACTTTAAGGTGGGTGGACTTCAATTCCCAGAATTGAAACAGGCTGGCTGGGGAATTCTGGGAGTTGAAGTCCACCCATCTTAAAGCAGGCTGGCTAGGGGATTCTGGGACTCGAAGTCCACCCATCTTAAAGCAGGCTGGCTGGGGCATTCTGGGAGTTGAAGTCCACCCGTCTTAAAGTTGCCAATTTTGTAAAACACTGCTTTATAAGCAAAGTGAAAAGGTGGGTCTCACCCTCTCAACTTCTTCGTTAAATTTAACCTTTCGCAGTATCTAAATGGCTGATATGGTTGCTAAAGATAGAAAGGACTTATCTCATCCTACAAGCGAAGCATTGCAGTCCAAAAAACACACTTGCTGCACAGATTTCTATAAGAAAGTATTTCTCCCACAACACCGGAGACACATCCCTTGTATGTCTAATCACACTTGGCCAAATAAAAGTGTTCTGTTCTATTCTACAGGTGGTCCTCCGTTTGCAACCACAGCTGACCCCCAAATTTTTGTTGCTAAGTGAAATATTTGTTCAGTGAGTTTTGCTCCGTTTCATGACCTTTTTTTTTTGCCACAGTTGAGTGAACCGCTGCAGTTGTTATTAAGTTAGTCACACGGTTGTTAAGTGAATCTGGCTTCCCCTACTGACTTTGCTTGACAGAAGGTTGCAAAAGGGGATCACGCGACTCCCGGGACATGGCGACCGTCATAAGTATGAACCAGTTGCCAGGCATATGAATTTTGATCACGTGGGGATGCTGCAATGGTCATAACTGTGAAAAACTGTCATAACTCACTTTTTTCAGTAACTTTGAACGATATTCTATTCCAAATTCTATTCTATTCCAAATTCTATTCCAAATTCTATTCTATTCTATGCTATTCTATTCTATTCTATATTCTATTCTATTCTAATTTTATATATTCTATTCTATTCTAATTTTATATATTCTATTCTGTTTAATTCTTATTCTATTCTATGCTATTTGTTTTATGCTATTTTCTGTTTATTCTATATTCTATACTATATTCTATTCTATTCTATTCATTCCATTCCAAATTCTATTATTCTAATTTTATATATTCTATTCTATTCTATTCTATTCTATTCTATTCTATTCTATTCTATTCTATTCCAAATTCTATTCTATTCTAATTTTATATATTCTATTCTATACTGTACTATTCTATACTATTCTATTCTAATTTTATATATTCTATTCTATTCTAATTTTATTCTATGCTATTTTCTATTCTATTCTATTCTATTCTATTCTATTCATTTCTATTCTATTCTATTCTATTCTATTCTATTCTATTCATTTTCTATATTCCATTCCTGTTCTGATTCTGTTCTGATTCTGTTCTGTAATTCTAGTCTATTCTATTCTATTCTATTCTATTCATTTTCTATATTCTATTCCTGTTCTGATTCTGTTCTGATTCTGTTCTGTAATTCTAGTCTAGTCTACTCTACTCTACTCTAATTCTATTCTAATTCTAATTCTATTATTCATCTTAAGTCTCGGAGCTCAAGACGAGCAGTTTTGCAGGAATGTGGACCCTCCGAACTTCAGAGTTTCTTTGCTTTGTTTTTAAACATAGATTCCTCTGCTTACTCCCTTGGAGTTCCAAGAGAGACACCTTCCAGCTTTTTTTTTCCTTTCTCCGAAAAAAGAAAGCACATCTCCTCCAAAATGAGAGGAAAATTGGCATTCTGGAAGCCGGTCGCTTGCCAGCCCTCCTGGCAGCCACCTGTTTTTAAATGCCCGCAGGATTCCTGCTCTGTTTTCAGACGCTTCCAATTTGCCAGCCGGCCGTCCATGCTGGCAAGGGCCTGGTCTGCTTTTATCTTTCTTTCCAGCGAGCTCATAATTCATTTGAGCCTCGGGGGGAGGAAACACATAAATGGGTCCTTGTTTATAAGAAACTCCAAAAAAGCCCCGGCTTCTTCTTAACTAGACACTTGGCCCCTGGAGGGGAAAAAAAACCCATCTTCTCTAAAGAGAAGATGTGGGAAAAGGGGGCACGTTGCAAAAAAAACCCCACCCAGTTGATCCTGATTGTTAGGATGCCACACACTGCCCACAGTCTTTGCGGCAGGCTCTCTCTCTTTTTTTTTTTTTTACGAAATTTTATTAAGTTTATATAGATGAGGAAAAATAGGAACAATACAGGTATGGTAAAGGGAGGGGTGGAAGGAAAGGGGGAGGGGAGGGGAATAAGGAATTAGGGTAAAATAAGGATAGGTACAATCACATATTTCAACAAACAAGCTACCGTCCGGATCATAATAGTGAGTAAATATCATATTCAACCATTTTTACCAAAGCCTAGACCAGGGGTAGGCAACCTTGGCTCTTTTATGACTCGTGGACTTCAACTCCCAGAATTCCTGAGCCAGCATGGCTCAGCTTGGAAATCTCTTCCTTTCCCCTCAGCGTGGCTGGCTCAGGAATTCTGGGAGTTGAAGTCCGCGAGTCATGAAGGGGCCATAGTTCCCCCATGCTGGCTCAGGAATTCTGGGAGTTGAAGTCCACGAGTCATGAAGGGGCCATAGTTCCCCCA
>NW_015389155.1:69774-72549 GCF_001527695.2 Protobothrops mucrosquamatus | reverse complement strand
TGTCTGCAAGCTCTTGTCTGACCCCAATGAACTGGGGACAAAGGGTCTCTGTGAATTGTAGCCGGGGGTCTTCCCCGCTGTCCTATAGATAGCCCTTCTGTTGGGGGCTAGAGGGATTCTTGGTGCCTTCCGCATCCTTTTGGAAGTCTGACCTCATCTGGAGCTGGTGAGAGTCGGGCTCCTTGTACAGTTGAGAGTGTTCAGGGCTCAAAATGTCCAACTATCATATAGCAACAGCACTTAGACTTACACACCGCTCCATAGGACCTTTGACAGCCCTCTCTGAGCGGTTTACAGAGTCAGCCTATTTGCCCCCCAACAATCTGGGCCCTCATTTTATCCACCTCGGAAGGATGGAAGGCTGAGTTAACCTGGAGCTGGTCAGGGTCGAACTTCCTGGCAGTGGGCAGAGTTAGCCTGCAATATGGCATTCTAACCACTGCGCCACCACGGCTTCCTTCCTTCCTTCCTTCCTTCCTTCCTTCCTTCCTTCCTTCCTTCCTTCCTTCCTTCCTTCCTTCCTTCCTTCCTTCCTTACTTACTTACTTACTTACTTACTTACTTACTTACTTAACTTACCTTAGCAATAGACTTATATACTGCTCCACAATGCTTTACAGCCCTCTCTAAGCGGTTTTCAGAGTCGGCTATTTCCCCCAACACTCTGGGTCCTCATTTTACTGACCTCGGAAAGACGGAAGGCTGAGTCAACCTTGAGCCAGTCAGGGTCAAACTCGTGGCAGTGGGCAGTCAGCCTGCAATGCTGCATTCTAACTACTGCACCACTACGGCTTCCTTAGTTCTTGTTTCCCTTCTTTCTCATACTTCCTTCCTTCTTTCCTTCCCAAGCAACAGCACTTAGACATATATACCACTTCACAGTGCTTTACAGCCCTCTCTAAGCAGTTTATAAAGTCAGCCTATTTGCCCCCAACAATCTGGGTCCTCATTTTACCAACCTCGGAAGGACGGAAGGCTGAGTCAACCTTGAGCTAGTCAGGGTCAAACTTGTGGCAGTGGGCAGTCAGCCTGCAATGCTGCATTATAACTACTGTGTCACCACAGCTTCCTTCCTTCCTTCCTTCCTTCCTTCCTTCCTTCCTTCCTTCCTTCCTTCCTTCCTTCCTTCCTTCCTTCCTTCCTTAGCACTTAGACTTATATACCGCTTCACAGCGCTTTACAGCCCTCTCTAAGCAGTTTATAAAGTCAGCCTATTTGCCCCCAACAATCTGGGTCCTCATTTTACCGACCTCGGAAGGACGGAAAACTGAATCAACCTTCAGCTGGTCAGGATCGAACTCCGGGCAGTGGGCCTGCAATACTGTCTTCTAACTATTGCGCCACCATGACGAAGGAAGGAAGGAAGGAAAGAAGGAAGGAAGGAGAAAAGGGAGGGAGAGAAAGAAGGGAAGGAAGCAGGATTTAAATTTATTGGTTTAAAACATTAAAAGAGCTGTCCATCTTTTAACCAGCTCTGGGCGTCTCCCAGCCCGACGCTAAACCGGCATACAACGCCATATTAAAACTTATCAAAGCCAACCCATTAAAGACGTGAAAAGCCATTGGCGCCGAGCCAAACGTCTGATGTGCAGCGTCTAATAAGGTTCTCGCAGCGCTCGGAGGAAGAGCCGGGACTTCAAAGCTTCAACGAAGGGTTGAGGCGGTGTAGTGGTTGCTTGCCAGACTCACAAGGCTTCACCAGATGGGTTGACCACCAACCACACTCCAGTTCCTTTCTTATCCGCGAAAAGACTCTCGCCCGTTTTCAAAATGAGAAGGACTTCCCCAATTGTTTTCCAGTAGAATAGAATAGAATTTG
This sequence comes from Protobothrops mucrosquamatus, assembly GCF_001527695.2. Lineage (NCBI taxonomy): Eukaryota > Metazoa > Chordata > Lepidosauria > Squamata > Viperidae > Protobothrops > Protobothrops mucrosquamatus. Next base: position 70,730 of record NW_015389155.1, on the reverse strand, counting down.
GAATGGAAAATGGAATGGAATAATAGAAGAATATAGAATGGAATATTACAGAATATTAGAATAGAATAGAATAGAATAATAATAATAATAATAATAATAATAATAATAATAATAATTAATAATAATAATAATAATGATTATGATAAAGTTGGAAGGGACCTTGGAGGTCATCTAGTCCAACCCCCTGCTCAGGCAGGACACCCTATACCATTTTGGACAAATGGCTGTCCAGTCTCTTCTTAAAAACTTCCAGTGTTGGCGCATTCACCGCTTCTGGAGGCAGGTTGTTCCACTGGTTAATTGTTCTCACTGTCAGGAAGTTTCTCCTTAGTTCTAGGTTGCTTCTCTCCTTGATGAGTTTCCATCCGTTGCTTCTTGTCCGGCCTTCTGGTCCTTTGGAGAAGAGCTTGACTCCCTCTTCTTTGGGGCAGCCCCTGAGATACTGGAGCACTGCTATCATGTCCCCCCTCATCCTTCTCTTCATTAAACTAGAAATACACAATTCCAGCAACCGTTCCTTCTATGTTTTGGCCTCCAGTCCCCTAATCATCTTTATTGCTCTTCTCTTTGCTCTTTCTAGAGTCTCAACATCTTTTTTACATCGTGGTGACCAAAACTGGATGCAGTATTCCAAGTGTGGCCTTACCAAGGCCTTGTAAAGTGGTATTAATACTTCATGTGATCTTGATTCTATCCCTCTGTTAATGCAGCCCAGCACTGTGTTGGAATAGAATAGAATAACAGAATAGAATAGAATAGAATAGAATAGAATAGAATAGAATAGAATAGAATAGAATAGAATTACAGGATAGAATATGTTTTTATTTTTGTTTATTTTTTAAATTTATGTATAAAATGTATATAGTCCTCAACTTAAACCATCACAATTAGGGCCAGAATTGAAGTCGGTTTTACGATGGTGATGGGTGGGCTTCATTAATGGCTGTTACTTGAGG
>NW_015389155.1:58127-69255 GCF_001527695.2 Protobothrops mucrosquamatus | reverse complement strand
AGAATAGAATAGAATAGAATAGAATAGAATAGAATAGAATAGAATTACAGGATAGAATATGTTTTTATTTTTGTTTATTTTTTAAATTTATGTATAAAATGTATATAGTCCTCAACTTAAACCATCACAATTAGGGCCAGAATTGAAGTCGGTTTTACGATGGTGATGGGTGGGCTTCATTAATGGCTGTTACTTGAGGACTACGTATACAGGGAGTCTTTGACTTACGACCACAATCAAGCCCCCAAATTCTGTTGCTAAGGAAGCAGGTTTTGCCTCATTTAACGACCTTTCTTGCCACAGTCGTTAAGTGAACCACTGCACGGTTGTTAAGTGAAACCGGCTTCCCCCCATTGGCTTGTCTTGTCGGGAGGTCTCAAAAGGGGATCACATGACCCCGGGACATTGCGACCGTCATAAGTATGAGTCGGTTGCCAAAGCATCTGAATTTCGATCACATGAAGCAGTGGTCGTAAGTGTGAAAAATGGCCGTAAGTCCCTTTTTTCAGTGCCGTTGTAACCATGAACGGTCACTAAACAAACCGTTGTAAGTCGGGGACTCCCTCGGTGGCACTCAAGACCGCACTGCTTGTGTTTTGAGCCGTGACGGAGTCAGACGCGAGCGCTCAAATTTGGCTCTTCTTATCTCTTTTTAGCAAAGGGTTGAAATCCACAAACTCCGCCAGGGCGAGAATCTCATCCTGGGCTTCAGCATCGGAGGGGGCATCGACCAGGATCCTGCCCAGAATCCCTTCTCGGAGGACAAGACGGACAAGGTTGGCACGGAGCCCCCTTTAGGGATGTCTTTCTTGGATAGATATATTGTATATCCCAGGTTCCATTTTGGAGGGCAAGGGAGTATCAACAGAAGAGAATATTTTAGCCCAGGGTTGAACTGTGGGGGTCCCTGGTGCTCTCTGAGCTGGGTGGTTTCCTTGCAGACGTTTCAGGACCCAATTAGGTAACATCATCAGTGCTAGAAGGGAGGAGGAGGAGGAGGAGGAGGAGTACTGTGGGGTCCCTGGTGCTCTCTGTGCTGGGTGGTTTCCTTGCGGACATTTCATGACCCAACTAGGTAACATCATCAGTGCTAGAAGGGAGGAGGAGGAGAAAGACGACAATGGGGTCCTTGGTGCTCTCTGAGTTTGGTGGTTTTCCTGCAGACGTTTCATGACCCAACTAGGTAACATCATCAGTGCTAGAAGGGAGGAGAAGGATGACAATGGGGTCCTTGGTGCTCTCTGAGTTTGCTGATTTTCCTGCAGACATTTCATGACCCAACTAGGTAACATCATCAGTGCTAAAAGGGAGGAGAAGGAGGAGGACTGTGGGGATCCTTGGTGCTCTCTGAGCTGGGTGATTTTCCTGCAGACGTTTCATGACCCAATTAGGTAGCATCATCAGTGCTAGAAGAGAGGGGGGTTTGCGAGGAGAAAGGAAGGAAGGGAAGCAGGAGGAGCAGAAGGAGGACTGTGGGGGCCTTGGTGCTCTCTGAGCTGTATAGTTTCCTTGCAGAGGTTCCATGACCCAACTAGGTTATGTCATCTGTGGTAGAAGGGGAGGAGGAGGAGGAGACTGGAGAAAAAGGCCAACAGACTCTCATTAAGCAACCTGGGGAGGGGGGGGGGAACAGTTTCATGAGAGATCATCCAGGCAGTGACCCCTCCCCTCCTGTTTCCCCCACCCTCCAGGGCATATATGTCACTCGCGTGACAGAAGGTGGACCGGCAGAAATGGCGGGGCTTCAAGTCGGCGACAAAATCATGCAGGTAAAATTCTGTTCTGTTTTAAGGACCAGCTGGACGCTTTGCCCTGCTCCCCCCCCCCAGTGTCTTTAAAGCCAAATTGGTGGAGATTTATTATTATTCCAGAGGAAGCTCCATCAAGCTCAAAGATCAGGAGAAGTCCGATATATATACTTATACATTATATATACATATCCCTTAATTATTTTATATATACATATACATTATATATACATATCCGTTAATTCTTTGTTAGCAATCCAATTTTTTTAAAAATACTGTATATATATATATATATATATATATATAAATGATGTTGCAGTTGCGACTGCTGCCTGTGGATGGCTCTAATTTGAACTGATACAGGCAAAAGATTTCTTTCTCCCATATTTGGGTCGACAGGGTGCATCAAAAAAAAGCACTCAAGGTAATTCTCCTCCCCTGTGTCTTCCCTCCCTGACACAGCTGACAAAGTGAGAAAGAGCCTGTGGCCTAGAGGTTAACACAGCTGCTTAACGTGCAGGCAGCCCAGGTTTGAATCACAGAAGGGTATGTTTGGCTGATGAGAGCTAAAAAGTTCGAAATAGCTATTCCATTCTCCCTTAATTCTTTGTTAGCAATCCAAATTCTATATATAAATAAAAATGTAAATGTTCGTTTGTTCAAAATCTTAAATCTTCGAAAGTTCTTCACCGATTGCTTTGAAATTTTGACACAACGTTGCATTCGAATACGCGCGTGTTTTTATATACCTACTATTATATAGATGTCACACCTGTGACAGGTAAAAACATGCTTTTTTTGAAAAACAGCGCCATCTGTTGGACGTCAAAGCAACACACTTCTTTTCCATTTAACCAGACTGAGCCACAGCAATGCGTGGCCGGGTACAGCTAGTATATACATATTGTCAAGTCTGCTAACATTGGATGTTATTGCTTGACATATGTGAAGAAGCAAACATATCTTATTTAGCCTACATATTGCTTCAAGAGCAAAAGCAGGCATTGCGGGCCAGATGAGGGGGGAGGAATGCCTGTGAATAACTACATTATCTTAGCATAGCTCAGCCAAGGTCAAAGCAGCAGCAGTCTGTAATAACAGAGATGAGACGAGAAGAAGATTCACACCTCTGCTTAATTGGAGCATATGATTGATGACTGTGAAAGGAGGGAGGGAGTTGTGCTTGTCGCGAGAGCTAGGATGGGGGGTGTGTGTTTCAGTCTTTGGCTTTCCTTCGTTCGTGCCGGATTATGTAACCCATTAAAGGATTCTTTAAGGTAATTAAGCCTCAAAGTTCTTTGAAAAGTTATTTCATGTATGTATGTATGTATGTATGTATATGTATATGTGTATATATGTGTATATATGTATGTGTGTGTGTATGTATATGTATATATAAAATAATATATCGGACTTCTCCTGATCTTTGAGTTTGATAGAGCTTCCTCTGGAATATATATATATATATATATATATATATATATATATATACACTTAAATCTTTAACTCTTGTCAGCAAAAAACAAATCTGAATATATATATATGTTTTCGTAGATTTTCACGGGTACAGGTATGCAGGTCTTGACGTATTCGGGTCTTTTCCCGTGTAAGATTGAGATACTCTCAAAGGAAAAGACCCAAATACGCCAAGACCTGCATATATATATATATAGAACCAACCCATTTTGTGAAAAGCTGTTGGCTTTTGTGAACTGCAGCTCGCTCCCCCGGAATTCGGTGACGTGGCTAGGCTGATGCAGGATTTAAATTATATTTTAACATAGTTTGTTCCCCTTATGATCTTTTTCGGAAGAAGGGTTCTTCACGATGTTGCAAAAATCAGGAGGAGCCGCAGTGCCTGTTCCCACGTTTTTAATTAAATAAATCACCTTTTGTGAGCCGTGGTGAAGGGGTTATAGACTAATGTAGGGCTTCAATTTATATGAATTGAATTCATTGAATTTGGAGCCACTTTGAAATGAGATGGGTGGCAAATGAATTTAATAATAATAATAATAAATAACTTATCTTTTGGTAATTGTGTTTTGCTCACCTTCTTGCAAAGAAGACTCCCAAAACCAGAAAGGGTTTAATAATAATAATAAAGTTGGAAGGGACCTTGGAGGTCATCTAGTCCAGGGCTTTTCAACCTTTTCACCCATTGTACCACTTTTAGGATAGGGCAACATCCGAGTACCACCAGTCATCTAGCAAGGTGTCAAAAACTTGATGACCAAAAAAAAAAAAAAAGCAAAAAAGGGATAAAGTACAGGTAGTCCTCGTCTTACAACAGTTCGCTTAGTGACTGTTCGAAGTTACNCTGATCCTGGCGCTTCCGCTGAGCCCTGACAGCCCTGCAGCTCCAGCCGTCTCTCACTCAGGCTTGTGCGGTGCTGCCACCGGTTCAGCTCATTCCCCTCCCCCGTTACCATTTTTCTAGGATGGTCGTGTACCACCTGCCAAGTGCCAATGTACCACAGGTGGTACCCGTACCACAGGTTGAAAAGCCTTGATCTAATCCAACCCTCTGCTCAGGCAGGAAACCCTATCCCATTTCAGACAAATGGCAGTCCAGTCTCTTCTTAAAAAGAGACTGGACAATCAACCTGTCTGCAACGATATAGGTCCTCCTGCTTGAGCAGGGGGCTAGACTAGAAGACCTCCAAGGTCCCTTCTAGCTTTTTTTTTACTACTACTACTACTACTACTACTACTTATTTCTTCTTTCTTCTTTCTTCTTCTTCTTCTTCTTCTTCTTCTTCTTCTTCTTCTTCTTCTTCTTCTTCTTCTTCTTCTTCTTCTTCTTCTTCTTCTTCTTCTTCTTCTTCTTCTTCTTCTTCTTCTTCTTCCTCTTCTTCTTCTTCTCCTTCTCCTCCTCCTTCTCCTCCTCCTCCTCCTCTTTTAGCCTCCAGCCCACTAATCCTCTTTGTTGCTCTTTTCTGCACTCTTTCTAGACTCTCAACATCTTTTTTAGTCATTTCCAAAATAAAATCAATCCACGCAGGCCAGACAGGGGCAGCCAAAGAGCCAGAGGTGGCCCAGAGGTCATTTGATCTTGATGCTTATCATAAAACCATTCTGAATTCTTGCAGGTGAACGGCTGGGATATGACCATGGTGACTCACGACCAAGCTCGCAAGCGGCTGACCAAACGGAACGAGGAAGTGGTCCGGCTCCTGGTGACCAGGCACTCTCTGCAGAAAGCGGTCCAGCAGTCGATGCTGTCCCAGCCGTGCCACTGAGCGAGGGGTGGGTGGGATGGGCGAGCGACGGTCTTCAGGACAGGGTGGAGAGATGTTGAAGGGTGGACCACAGCTCTGTTGACCCGAGAACCTTTAAAAAAAAAAAAAGAAGACACCTCCCAACACACCTATGCAAAGATGGCTCTCGTCCATCCGGGGGTCCCCACAGAGGGGGCAGTTTGATGCCCACCTGGATCGGAGACCGTGGGCATCAAACCGCAACTAGGGGAGAACCTGCTTCTGATCCACGGCGAGCACCTTCTGCCCGATAGGGAGAGCTGGGCTTTTTTTCCCAGAAATTCTCCAGTGGACGAGTCCGTTCTTAAAACTCCGTTTTTGTCGGGTGGCCATTTTGATAGACAAGATGGCCGCCTAGGGTGCTCCTTGCGATCCTGCTTCTCTAAACCAAAGTTTTTTAATGCCGAAAAATCTAGAATCTGCCCCCGGGGCTGCGTTTACAGAGGCACCCAACCGTTGGCTTGTGTCTTCAGCTCCTTAGAGGAAGGCCGAGAAGCCGCGATAGACGGGCGTTTGGAATCGGTTCCGCTTTCCAGAAGGGCTTGGCAAGTCCTCCAATGAAGGCAAACAATTTCGGTGGCCTTAAGCCTTCATTTGCCTGGCCCTTTGCTCAGCCAGAATTCTGGTTAACCATCATCGGTCAGAAACGGGCTGACGCTAGCAACGTCCGCGCTCGACAAGACGTCCTTGAGCCCCCGTTCTGTCTGAAGGCCGTGGTTTCCACCCTCGAGTGCGTCTCTCGACTTTTCCAAAGTTCGCCTCTGATCACGACTGTTGTGCCAATTTCTCCTTTTGTACGTCTTGTAAATAACGTCCCCTCCAACATTTGTATCACTAACTTATTTCAGTATATTACTGCTTGTTTTGACTCGTGCGCCGGCTTAACGTCCGGGCCCTTAAATCTTGGCCTGTCTTGTGAGGAAGACGTGTCACAAGACTCACCACTCTTCTTACCCATTTCTTAATCCCTGTGGTTTGTCCTTTCCGAGCGGAAATGGCGGTGGGGAAGGATGACCTTTTTTCGACAAAGCCTTGTGGTTTGTTATTTTTTCTTCCGCCTGATCACATCAGTTTAGTTCGGAGGTTAAAGCTGCCAACTTGCTGCTGTGGATTGTTTTACACAAAATAAATCAAGCTGGACTTCTGATCTCGAGTGTCTCTTCCTTTTTTAAAATAATAATAATAATAACAAAGCTAGAAGCCTGGAGCCAATAGAAAAATTGCATATATGCCCAAGATTAATGAAAAATGGCTTATTCTGTGGAAACATTGTAGAGATACAAATAGTTCTTGACTTACAACCATTTGTTAATAATAATAATAATAATAATAATAATAATAATAATAATAATAATAACAATAATAATAATATAATAAAGTTGGAAGGGACCTTAGAGGTCATCTAGTCCAACCCCCTGCTCAGGCAAGAAACCCTATACCATTTCAGACAAACGGCTGCCCAGTCTCTTCTTAAAAACTTCCAGTGTTGGAGCATTCACCGCTTCTGGAGGCAGGTTGTTCCACTGGTTAATTGTTCTAACGGTCAGGAAGTTTCTCCTTAGTTCTAGGTTGCTTCTCTCCTTGATTGGTTTCCATCCGTTGGTTCTTGTCCTGCCTTCAGGTGCTTTGGAGAATAGCTTCCCTCTTCTTTGGGGCAGCCCCTGAGATACTGGAAGACTGCTATCATGTCCCCCCTCGTCCTTCCCTTCTAGCACTGATGATGTCGTTTATTTGGGTAGTGAAACATTTGCAAGAAAACAACCAAGCTCAGAGAGCATCAAGGACCTCCCTCTTATCCATCCATCCATCCATCCATCATCCACCCATCCATCCCTCATCCATCCATCCACCCATCCCTCATCCATCCATCCATCCATCCATCCATCATCCATCCATGTCTGTCCTCCTCTTCCTCCTCCTCCTCCATCTATCCAACAGCCTAATCAAGGAACCACTAAGAACATTCTCACCAACAGGGGAAACCTATAAACAGCAAACCTTCTAGGCCCCTTCTATCACTGATGATGTTACCTAGTTGGGTCATAAAACGTCTGCAAGAAAACAATCAAGCTCAGAGAGCATCAAGGACCTCCCTCTTATCCATCCATCCATCATCCATCCCTCGTCCATCCATCCATCCATCCATCCACCCACCCATCATCCATCTATCCATCCATGTCTGTCCTCCTCCTCCGCCATCTATCCAACAGCTTAATCAAGAAACCACTAAGAACATTCTCACCAACAGTGACCGGGCAAATCTATAAACAGCAAATCTCCGCCCCCTTCTAGCACTGATGATGTTACCTAGTTGGGTCATGAAACGTCTGCAAGAAAACCACCCAGCTCAGAGATCAGTAAGGACCCCACAAATTGCAACACCCTCCTTCTGAGCAGATCCCTGTGTCTTCAGTCCCGGTTAGGTAAAGAGGGTCTTACTGAAACCCAACTACAGGGTTTATCATGGTTACAGACGGGGCTCTGCGATTCCCTTCCGGAGGGACCCACAATCTCACTCGGCTTTTCCTGGTCCCCTTAAACCACAACCAGACCACCTCTCCTTTCGAAAGGAGCCTTCATCAATCAACCACGTATCAAGGAGCTGTTACACAATCTTTAATAATATCAATCCCTGAATTCAACCGTTTCACATAGAGGTTCTTCAGCACGCTGTTCTTTGACACCAACGTAAAGCTTTTCGAGGTGGTCCCACATCATCCATTTCTCCCCCACCCCCCACCCCCGTTCAAGAGAAAAGGGGACACCGGGGGTCCTGAAGTCACACGAGATGTCCTTCAGGTTTAACTGATTTAAAGATGACAACTGTTTTTCCCTTCCTCGTAACCAGCCTTCTCCTAAAGCAGGTTCTTGCTGGCTAAGATGCCTTCAATGTAGGGTTCCTGTCGCAACTCTGTTAAGAAATTGGATGGCAAAACAGGAGCATTTATTCTTCTTTTGCGGACCATGACTTCCCCGGAAGCTTTTTTGAGGACTTCACACCTGAGGAATTCAGGGGAAGATGACGTTGGCAAGGCCGCACTGCCGGATTGCAAGACGCGAAGGCACAAAGTGGAAAAGGAGTTTTGGTGCAATTTAAGGTGGTGTGGAAACTCGAGTTGCCAGTCTTGGTTTTCTTTGGAATAAAGCTTCCCGATGCAGCGGGCACCCTCGGGACAGGCTACTGAGCTACTCAAACTGCTCGTAAATGGGGGTGCGATACAAGCAGTAATGTTGGATCATAAAGACAATGTCGAAGATGATGGAGAAGAGGCCGAGGCCAAACTTGGTGGGGTCTCCAAAAATCAGCTTCCATGCGTCTGAAGAAGAAAGAGACAATGAGAGCTTACAAGAAGCGGTCGAGTTGACCGAGGGAGGTTAATAAATACTTGGAAAAGCATAAATAGATTTTCCCCCTATTTATAATTCACAGTGCAATGAAAATTTTAGGCATTTTCCTGAAAAGTCTGTACAATTTTGTATGGGGAATTGCTCAGCAGGTGTCCAAATGAAGTGAGAGATGCTGACATGAACTTGTAGTTTTATATTTTATATTATATATTATATATTTATATTGTATTTTATATTTTACACCTGCATGTACAGAAAACTAAATAGTCGGGCATTGTGAGGTAAATCAGCACAGGAGGAGCATCATGAGGTAAATCAGAGCACAAAAGGGCGTGCAGAAGAAAAAGACGGGAAAAAGGGAAATCCCCCTCCACACCCACAGCAACCAATCACAGCACAAATTACCTCACGCAGGAGCCAGCACTCTCCAACCAATCAACTACAAGATGCAAATGTTAAGCTAACTAAGTTCACTAAGACAGTTGTTCTCTGTTGATAACAGAAGGATAGGAAGTAACTTGAGATCTATTAGATTATTAGCTATGAATGTGTATCCATCGTTTTTCTCTCCTTTTCAAAATGGATAAACATAAGTGCATCTCTTTGCCTCAGGGATATGTCTCCCACCATACTTTCGGAAGGGACCCTCTCCAGTCTCTAAAGTCTAAACTGTCAGGGAATTGCTCAGCCGGTGTCCAAATCTAGTTAGAGACACTGACACAAACTTGTAGCTTTATATAAATAAATATGTTTCACATCTACATATACAGCAAACTAGATAGTCAGGCAAACAGGAGCATCGTGAGGTAAATCACAGAGCACACAGAAGAAAAAGGCGGGAAAAGGAAACTCCCCCTCCCCCTCCACAGCAACCAATCACAGTGCAGATTGCCTCATGTAGGCGCCAGCCTTCTCCAAACAACCACAACTGTGGTCACTGCACAGCCCCACTGCTCCAACTACTAAATTGTTAAATATCTTAACAAATTTCTACTGCTTTCCTGAGGAATTTACAAGCAAGATTGATCCATCACCGAATGGTGCAGATGGTCCTCAACTTACAATCGCAATTGAGACCAGAATTTTCATGGTTAAGCAAGGTGGTTGTTAGGCTATAAAAGCACTGAAAAAAGTGACCTACAACTGGTCGTCACACTTACAACCGCCGCTGCCTCCCCCAGACACAGGTTCAAAAGTCAGTTGTTCGGCAACTGACATGTATTTCTGATAGTTGTGGTGTCACGTGATCCCCATTTGCGACCCCAGTCGGCATACGACAAAGTCAATGGAGGAAAAGCCAGATTTGCTTAAAGACCATGTGATTCACTTAATGGCTGCAGTGATCTGCTTAGCAACAGTGGCAAAAAAAGTCATAAACTTGGGCACGCCTTGCTTAGTAATGCAATTTCTAGTCCTGATTGAGATCATAAGTTAAGGATTACCTTTAGCTATGCAGTGAAGAGGGATTGTGGATAGCTCCTGAGGGATACATACTAGACCCACAAAGTATAAGCAGTCCTTGACTTACAACCATTTCTTTAGCGATTGTTCAAAGTTACAACTGCACTGAAAAAAAGTGACTTATGACCGGTTTTCTCACTTATGACCATTGCAGTGTCCTGGGGTCATGTGATCCCTTTTTGTGACCTTCTGACAAAGTCAATGGGGGAAGCCGGATTCGCTTAACGACCGCATGATTCACTTAACCACAGTGATTCATTTAAGAAAGGTTGTAAAATGGGGGCAAAACAAACTTAACAGCTGCCTCACTTAGCAGCAGAACTCTGGGCTCAATTGTGGGTGTAAGTCGAGGACTACCCGAAATCACCTTTTCTGACTTGTCTGACTCGACGGGCCGCTCTTACCGTTGTTGTAGGATTGCAGGAACATCTGCATGAGACTGAAGGCACCTCCAGTGAAGTCCAGCAGGACGTTGCCAATGCTCCAGCCCATGGTGCTCTTCCGGCGAAAGTTTAGATAGGCCTAAAACAAGACCAGGATGTCGGATAAGTAGGAAAAGAACACCTCTTCCACAAACAAGGTTTCAAACAAGTTAGCATCTTGTCTGTGGAGATTCTCAATCATCCAGGTCATGGTTGTCCCAAAGGTGCTTTTTCAGGAGGCAACTGGACTTTCTTGTTTTTCTTTGAAGACGTTTCGCTTCTCATCCCAGAAGCTTCTTCAGCTCTGACTGGATGGTGGGGAATGGAAAGATTTATACTCCTTGCAGACAGCTGGTCATTTGCCTCCTTTTGGAGAGAGGACACAGAGAAACTTCCAAGTGGCCTCAACGACTCTCCAAAAGAAGGCAAATGACCAGCTTTCTGCAAGGAGTATGACTCATATTTATGACGGTCGCAGTGTCCCGGGGTCACGTGATCCCCTTTTGCGACCTTCTGACAAGCAAAGTCAATGGGGAAGCCGGATTCACTTAACAACCATGTTGCTAACTTAACAATTGCCGGGATTCACTTAACAGCTGTGGCAAGAAAGGACGTAAAATGGGGCAAAACTCACTTAGCAATAGCAATAGCACTTAGACTTATATACCGCTCCACAGGGCGTTTTACAGCCCTCTCTGAGCGGTTTACAGAGCCAGCCTATTTGCCCCCAACAATCTGGGTCCTCATTTTACTGACCTCGGAAGGACAGAAGGCTGAGTCAACCCTGAGCCAGTCAGGATCAAACTGCTGGCAGTGGGCAGAGTCAGCCTGCAACACTGCATTTTAACTACTGTGTCACCACAGCTTGCTTCCAGTTTTCCTTCCTTCC
>NW_015389155.1:48175-58102 GCF_001527695.2 Protobothrops mucrosquamatus | reverse complement strand
CCTCCCTCCCTCCCTCCCTCCCTCCCTTCCTTCCCAAGCAATAGCACTTACTTATATATCGCTTCACAGGACCTTTTATAGCCCTCTCTAAGTGATTTACAGAGTCAGCCTATTTGCCCCCAACAATCTGGGTCCTCATTTTACCGACCTCGGAAGGATGGAAGGCTGAGTCAACCTTGAGCCGGTCAGGATCGAACTTCCTGGCTGTGGGCAGAGTCAGCCTGCAATGCGGCACTCTAACCACTGCGGCCTCACGGCTTCCTTCCTTCTTATTTTCCTTCCTTCCTTCCTTCCTTCCTTCCTTCCTTCCTTCCTTCCTTCCTTCCTTCCTTCCTTCCTTCCTTCTCCTTTTCCTTCCTTCCTTCCCTTTCCCAAGCAATAGCACTTATATATCGCTCCACAGGGCCTTTTACAGCCCTCTCTGAGCGGTTTACAGAGACAGCCTCTTGCACCCCCCAACAATCTGGGTCCTCGTTTTACCGACCTCAGGACGGAAGGCTGAGTCAACCTTGAGCAAATGTCTCACTTAGCGACAGAAACGTTGGGCTCCATGGTGGCTGTAAGCCGAGAACTAGCTATACCCCTTCTCAGTGTGGGTCCCGGAGTCCATGGAGGAAGAGCGTCGGGCGGAACTCGAGGACTCAACGAACCAACTGAGAACTGATCCCTCCTTCGCTCACCTGCGGGAAGTACTTGATGAGCGTGATTCCCAGCTTGATGTAGGAGAAATAAAACAAGAATTGCAACCAGGTGATTATTTGGGCCACCGTCACAGCCAGGGTGGTGAAGACAAACAGCCACGCCGCCACCAGGAACCCAATGGCGACTCGAGACACCTTCTGACTTCCTCTCTGTGGGGGAAGCAAAGAGAGAGAGAGAGAAAGAAAGAGAGAGAGAGGAGAGAAAGAGAGAGAAAGAGAGAGAGAAAGAGAGAGGAGAGAGAAAAAGAGAGAGAGAGAGAGAGAGAGAGAGGAGAGAAAGAGAGAGAGAGAGAGAAAGAGAAAGAGAGAGAATAACATTACTGCAGAAGATCATAAAAAGCCATATTGTTCTACAGTGAATTTCTGAGCGAGGATTCCATTTTTTCACGGCATCCCTCCCTCTAGATATTAATTTATTTCAAGATCTGTTGTGTACTGAAAAGGTCATGAGGCCTCCCCACAAACAAACAAACAAAACCGTCAGATTTGCTCCAACTTTTCTATCGTGAACAAATTTACCAATTCATGCCCAGGAATTGAACTGCATCGTCTACATTTTGTGCAGCTACTTCTGTGTTAAGTACACAGAGATTATTATCAATTGGCACCTTTCATCAACTGCCACTCTGATCCTAGACACAAAGATTGTGTAATGTTAATCCAGAGTCACAGTTCATGATTTTGAACTAGATGCTACAAAAAGTGTAGCATGATCTAAGGCTGTTATTGTTTCCCAGCAGAATAAGATTTAAAAACGGGAGTGCAAGCCTCTAGTCTAGGTCAAAGATGGATACCAAATTCTTTTTTTATGTTATATATTTAGTATTTTTCATCGCTGGCCACTCAGGGGCTGAGGCTGGGGCTATTAAAAGTTGTGCTTTGTGTGGTATAGTGCTTAAGGTATCAGTCTGGTATGCTGGGAGACTGGGAATTCTAGTCCCAATTTAGGAACAAAGCCTAAAGCCTTGGGCTAATAACAACAGCCCTAGGAAGCATGACATGGCAACATTTCCCAGCCAGAAATCAGTTCCCCAGTGGGCATCAATGGACGGAATTCACGGGTCAACTCAAGGCTGGCCGAGGAATTTGCCGCCCGTGGGCAGCCCGTGGGCAGAGGAACCGTTGCAGCCTGCCAAACATTCCTGCTTGAATTTGAGTAAAATCCTGCCAAATCCTCAGTTTCCTTCTAAAAATCTCTTAAGCTGTGTCCAGAATACAGAACAACAAGAGTTGGAAGGGACCCCGGAGGTCTTCTAGTCCAACCCCCTGCTCAGGAAGGAAATCCTATGCCACAGAGGTCCCCAACCTTTTGGGCACCACCAGGGACCGCTTCTGTGGAGAGAGGTTTTTCCGCGGACCAGAGGGTGCGTGGTTTTGTGTGCTGCCTGCACCCTGCGGATGGCGCTTTGCTTGTTTGTGCGGCCCGGTTGCTGGCAGACCGCGGCCCGGTACCTGTCCACGGACCAGGGGTTGGGGACCGCTGATCTAGGGTCTCCTGCTTGAGCAGGGGGTTGGACTAGAAACCTCCAACGTGCCTTCCAGCTCTGTTATGACCTTCAGAGGTTCTGTCTGTCTGTCTCATATTTATAGAAAAAATTACAATTAGAGTTGTTGACTAGAAACAACAACATGCTCTTTTGTTTGCCTGTGTGTGTCAACGCTGCTAACATCGGATGTTTTCACATTGACAACAGATGGAAATGTAGCCATCTTTTACCTTTTGCTTTTAGAGTCAGATGATGCTGGGAGCGGGTATGTGAACGAGAGTCCAGCTAGACATAACAACACTAAACTTAGGGTGAGAATCAAGGTAACTGTAATCAGAGTCCTAGTGGACAATCCCTTAACTATGAGCCAGCCGTGTGCTGCAGCTGCCAAAAAAGCCAACACAGTGCTAGGCTGCATTAACAGAGGGATAGAATCAAGATCACGGGAAGTATTAATACCACTTTACAAGGCCTTGGTAAGGCCACACTTGGAATACTGCATCCAGTTTTGGTGACCACGATGTAAAAAAGATGTTGAGACTCTAGAAAGAGTGCAGAGAAGAGCAACAAAGATGATTAGGGGACTGTAGGCTAAAACATATAAGGAACAGTTGCTGGAATTGGGTATGTCTAGACTCTAGCCTAATGAAGAGAAGGACGAGGGGGGACATGATAGCTGTGTTCCAGTATCTCAGAGAAGCAACCTAGAACTAAGGAGAAACTTCCTGACAGTGAGAACAATTAATCAGTGGAACAACCTGCCTCCAGAAGCGGTGAATGCTCCAACACTGGAAGTTCTTAAGAAGAGACTGGACAGCCATTTGTCTGAAATTGTATAGGCAGGGTTTCCTGCCTGAGCAGGGGGTTGGACTAGATGACCTCCAAGGTCCCTTCCAACATCATCATCATCATCATCATCATCATCATCATCATCATTATTAAGAGGAAGAAAAGGACGATTGTGGGTGCCACTGAGCTGGGTGGTTTTCCTGCAGACGTTTCATGACCCAACTAGGGAACATCACCAGCGCACCTACCTCATAGATTAAGCACTGGAAGATGATGAACAAAGTGAGGGCTACAGCGTGGAGGCTGAAAAACACATCGTTGCTGTCCACAGGATTCACTCCATTGGGATACCGGTGCAGGAATTGCTCCTGCGGAGGAAGGCAAAGCCGTTAACACTAAAATGGGTGGCCCAAGATGGCAGATGACACCCGGGCAGGGAAGGCGGGACCTGGGTACCTTTACAGGGACGATCCAAAAGAGCCCAATGTTGAAGACGCTGTAGGCAATGAAGCCGGTCAGGTTCAACGCGATGAAATCGAAGCTGAGTCCCACAACACTGGCGAAAGGAACCGGGAAAGGCTCAGAAGAACAGTTGTGGGAACAACCTGGCTAGTTTTCAGGAATTTCACAAGTGTGCTAACCTTGCAATTGCAATTATCAGTTAGCTGGACAAATTCAGTTTCTAGACCAGCGTTTTCCAAACTTTAAGATGAGCGAACTCCAACTCCCAGAATTCCCCAGCCAGCATGCTTTAAGATGGAGGCACTTCCACTCCCAGAATTCCCCAGATAGTTATGCTTTAAGACTGGTGGGCTTCCACTCCTAGAATCCCCCAGCCAGCATGCTTTAAGAGGGCTGGACTTCCACTCCCAGAATTCCCCAGATAGCTATGCTTTAAGAGGGATGGACTTCCACTCCCAGAATCCCCCAGCCAGCCTGCTTTAAGAGGGGTGGGCTTCCACTTCCAGAATTCCCCAGCCAGCCATACTTTAAGAGGAGTGGACTTCCACTCCCATAATCCCCCAGCCAGCCTGCTTTAAGATTGGGGTGGACTTCCACTCCCATAATCCCCCAGCCAGCCTGCTTTAAGATTGGGGTGGACTTCCACTCCCATAATCCCCCAGCCAGCCTGCTTTAAGAGGAGTGGACTTCCACTCCCATAATCCCCCAGCCAGCCTGCTTTAAGATTGGGGTGGACTTCCACTCCCATAATCCCCCAGCCAGCCTGCTTTAAGAGGGGTGGGCTTCCACTCCCAGAATCCCCCAGCCCGCCATGCTTTAAGACATGACCGCAATTTGTTTTCCAGCAGAAAATGGCAAAAAACTTCCACGGGATATGCCGGATTCACTTAATGACTACATGTTCGCTTAACAACCACCTGATTTGCTTAAGGACCTTGGCGACTCCCTTTACCAGCATCCTAAAAACGGTCATAAAATTGAGCGCGATTACTTGATGCCTCAATTTAGACCACAGTGACTTAACGACGAAAATTCTGGGCTCCGGTTATCGTCGTAGGTTGAGGACTACCTTTCGGGGGGAAACAAAGGAGCACCCTGTTTCAACAGAGGGGAAACTGAAGCTGGCTAATTTTTGCTCAGCTTCAGGGCGACCTGTTGGAAAAATAAAAACGGTCAGAATCGGAAGACCGTGCCAACCACTGTTGGGCCTTACTCGGTTAACACCGGCAACTTCCAGAGCATGAAAACTGATTGTTGTGTCTTTTACCTTTTGCGTCTCCAGTTCTCAAACACCTGAGGATAGAAGGAAACCGACCAGGCTAGGAAGTAGATCCAACCTATCACTTGGTCCACGATCCTTACGGCCTTGCTGTGAATCACAAGGAAGCGGATTCTGGGCCTGCAAAGGAAAAAGAGAGGGCTATGTTTGTGGGAACGTAATGATTCTAAACTGATGACTTGCTTGACGCCGCCCCCCCGGGCTCTGCCTCTTTTCCTCCTACGACTCCACTCTTAGTGCCTCAGTTGGAGGTGGCTGGCAAAAGGTCCCAAAAGTTGGGAAGTGGGAAGAATGGCCAGTGAGTGAAATTACATCTCGATGAATGGAATTACCGGCTGAACGTGGCTTCGGTTATGGATGCTTACCCGATCTGGTCGGATGTGTTCACCTGCAGATATACCGTCACCTGCCCGACCTCTTTAGCACTCACAAGGAAATGTGCCTCCTTTTGGCCTGCGGTAATTATGACCTGTCAGAGATGGAGACATAAAACGTATGAACTGCCGATGAGATTAAAGGGATGGGCGTATGGCCAGATGGATGTCAATCTAGCCCAGTGATGGCGAACCTATGGCACGCATGCCAGAGGTGGCATCAGAGCCCTCTCTGTGGGCACGCGTGCCATGCCCCAGAGATGGCAACTGTTCCTCTTCAACCAACCGCCCGCTAACTCGCTGAGGTCTCACGTGGCCGGATGCATCACAGACAGCTGGTTTCCCTCCCCCCGCATCCCATCCCTCCTGGCCTCGCATGCTCTCCTTTTCCCGGGCACGACCCACTGCATTGCCTCCTCAGCTGTCGGTCGGCCGTCCAGCTCAGAGGCGGCTTCTCTGAACTGCTGGCAGTGGGCTGCGGAGCCCCAGAGTGCACCGGTTGAGGAGCCAGCAGGCTATGGCTGCTGACGGACACTGTCGGCCCCCATGCGCTTGCTGGCCTCTGTGTGCGGGGGCCGATGGTGTCAGGCAGCAGCCGCCCCAGCCCCTGCCTCGCCTTGCCCTGCGACAATGGCATCCCCGCCCTGCCTCGCCTCACCCCGCAGGATGAGCCTCCTGCCCACCGCCCCACCTGCCAGAGACCCCCTGGATCTCCCCCAACCCTGCCCAGCCCTCACAGGCGTCCCTCCCCGCGAGCAACATCGAGGTGACCATGCCCACCTTGGCCACACCCACCCAGTCTGCCATGACTGCCATGACTGCCACGCCCACCTGGCACCCAGCGATACATAAGTGGGTTTTGGGTTGCAGTTTGGGCACTCGGTCTCTAAAAGGTTCGCCATCACTGATCTAGCCATTCTTTCAGGCTGATCCTGATGGATCATGACTCCACTTTGTCTTGGGGCTTAGAGTTTTTCAACCCTGGCAAGATGGTTGGACTTCAACTCCCAGAATTCTCCGCCCAGCCATGCGTAAAGCTGGGGAATTCTGGGAATTGAAGTCCACCCATCTTAAAGCATGCTGGCTGGGGAATTCTGGGAGTTGAAGTCCACCCATCTTAAAGCATGCTGGCTGGGGAATTCTGGGAGTCGAAGTCCACCCATTTTAAAATAAGCAGACTGGGGAATTCTGGGAGTGGAATTCCACCCATCCTAAAGCATGCTGGCTAGGAAATTCTGGGAGCTGAAGTCCACCCATCTTAAAGCATGCTGGCTGGGGAATTTTGGGAGCTGAAGCCCACCCATCCTAAAACATGTGGTTTGGGAATTCTGGGAGCAGACGTCCACCCTTCTTAATGTTGCCAGTCTAAGGGTTTTGCCCCTTCAGTCTGAGTTAGACCACAGAGAGTCAGGTAATCCTCGAGTTACGACTGTAATTGAGCCTAGCAATTACAGTTGTAAGTAGTTAAGTAGTGACAGTTGCAAAGCAGCTGACCACCTGACCAATTTCATGACTTTTTTTGCAGCGGTCGTAAAGTGAACATGTAGGTTGTTAAATGAACACCCCAGTTGTTAAACCCATTATTTGCTCTGGGATATTTTTTGCTGGAAACCAGATGTCGATGCCAATTGGCAGCAAAGACTGTCGTAAGTCACAGTCACCTGGCTGCAGGGCGCCGTGACGTGAGCCAGTTGCTGGGCGTCCAGAATGTGTCATGTGTGAACATGGAAAGGGAGGGGCAACGTCGAAACTTTAAATAGTTGCTAAACAATCAGTCATAAGTCGAGGACTACTCACAGCCACAATTTAGCCCCAAATCTTGTTAAGCGAGACAGTTGTTTTGTGAGTTGTGCCCCATTTCATGACCTTCCTTGCCACAGTTGTTAAGTAAATCATTGCAGTTGTTAAGTCAGCAACACGGTTGTTAAGTGAATCTGGCTTCCCCATGGTCAGAAGGTTGCAAAAGGGGACACTGCAACCGTCATAAGTATGAGTCAGTTGCAAAGCATCCTAATTTTGATCACGGGACCGTGGAGATGTCGCAACGGTCGTCAGGTGCAAAAAACGGGCCTAAGTCACGTTTTTCAGGGCCGTTATAACTTCGATCGGCCACTAGCCCAATCGTTGTAAGTCGAGGACTTCCTATATTTGTATTGCAAAACGAAAAACAGACCGAACACAACTGATCTCATCCAATCCAGGCAGGCGAAAATCTACATCTCAAGCTTCCTCCTTCTGTTATATATTCAAGATGGACAGTATTTAATATTTATTTGCTATGTAAATAATAATAATAATAATAACAACAACAACAAACCACAAAACAACAAACAACAAACAACAAAACAACAACAATAATAATAATAATAATAAAGTTGGAAGGGACCTTGGAGGTCATCTAGTCCAACCCCCTGCTCAGGCAGGAAACCCCTATACCATTTCGGACAAGTGGCTGTCCAGTCTCTTCTTAAAAACCTCCAGTGTTGGAGCATTCACCGCTTCTGGAGGCAGGTGGTTCCACTGGTTAATTGTTCTAACTGTCAGGAAGTTTCTCCTTAATTATAATGATGATGATAAAGTTGGAAGGGACCTGGGTGGTCATCTAGTCCAACCCCCTGCTCAGGCAGGAAACCATATACCATTTCGGACAAATGGCTGTCCAGTCTCTTCTTAAAAACCTCCAGTGTTGGAGCATTCACCGCTTCTGGAGGCAGGTTGTTCCACTGGTTAATTGTTCTGACTGTCAGGAAGTTTCTCCTTAGTTCTAGGTTGCTTCTCTCCTTGATTAGTTTCCACCCGTTGCTTCTTGTCCTGCCTTCAGGGGCTTTGGAGAATAGCTTGACTCCCTCTTCTTTGGGGCAGCCCCTGAGATACTGTAACATTGCTATCCTGTCCCCCCTCGTCCTTCTCTTCATTAAACTAGACAGACCCAATTCCAGCAACCGTTCCTTATATGCTTTAGCCTCCAGGCCCCTAATCATCTTTGTTGCTCTTCTCTGCACTCTTTCTAGAGTCTCAGCATCTTTTTTACATCGTGGTGACCAAAACTGGATGCCGTATTCCAAGGCCTTGTAAAGCGGTATTAATACTTCACGTGATCTTGATTCTATTCCTCTGTTAATGTTGTACATAGTATGTTTAGGTGTGTGTCATGTATGTGTTTCAGTTTGAGAGCGGGCAACTAAATTTCATTTTTGATGCGTGCCATTGTGCCCACAGTAAAAAAAAAATGACAATAAAGGTTATCTCATCTCATCTCATCTAAAACTTACCTGGTCGGGCAATTCAACGATGGTGATGTTCTTTTTGGATGCATACGTCAAGTTGAAGCTTACTGCCAAAGTCTCGTTGGGTGGAGCACTGCAGGGACACCATTAAACAGGGGCGTCAAACTCAATTTCATTGAGGACCGCATCAGCATTGCAGTTGCCCTCGGGGGGGGGGCAGGTGGGTGTGGCCAGGGTGGGTGCAGCCTACTGGGTGGGCATGGATGGAGTGGGTGTGACCTACTGGATGGGCATGGCCAGGTCTACATCATTCGTGTCAAGGGTGCCTGTGGGGGCCTGGGCAGGAGTGGGACAGATCTGAGGGTCTCTGGCAGAAGGGGGGGGGACCGGGGCAAGCGCCAAGGCATGGTCCATTTCTTCATTCCTCACAAAGGGTGACCCCTCCCCAGCAGGCACCCAGGGGGTGGGGCCAACACGGCAGGGGCTGGTTCCTCGCTGTTTCCGGACAGCCTTGTGGAGCTAAGACTGAATGCCTTTCAGCATAGATGGCCACCACAAAACTGTACATTGGCTCCCGGCCGGCCTGGGCCAGGGCCAAGGCAGCGGGGGCCGTTCCCTCACTGTTTCCAGGATGGCTTCGCGGGCCACATGAAACCACTTCATGGGCCGCATCCGGGCCCCGGGCCTTGTGTTTGACATGTCTGCCATAAAAAGACAGGCCACATAGGCTGGGAGAATTCGCACCCTCGTCCTTCCCACGTGCCCTCTAGCCCTTCCTGACGGGCCCAGCCCAGACCTAAAAATTAGGATTCGCCGCCCAGCAACATTATCTTGCCAGGAACACCCAGTCTGGAAGTCCCCAACGTAACAAAAGAAAATTGAATTTTTAATCACCGGGAATGACTGCGCCCCGGGTGAGTTGCCTGATTACGTAGCCATTCCCGGGTTTTCCCCCAGGTGTGTTTACCTTGAGGGGGAAGGTGAAAAATGTCGGAGGCGGCTTACCTGAAGGTGAGTGTGATTGTTTGCACGCTGTGGTTTTCCAGGGAAACTTCTTCGGGAGCGGAGAAAAGAGGGGGCTCGTCTTCAACTGGGAAGGAAAAAAGACAAAAAAAAAAACATCAGGAAAGTTTGAAGTCCCTTTTTCCTCCCACGTTTCCGGCTTCAGACAAGAATATTTTTATTTTGGCAGGGGGGGGGGAACCACATAATCCAGTCCGTTTAAGAGACTGGCACGTGAGCCCCCTCCCCGCCCGCCCACCCACCCACCCAATTGATCCAAGCTCAAGGCTTGGATCAGACTGCCTTTGGGGTGTAACCCTTCCAATTTTCCACGCCACCCTTCATTGCCTATAGCCCAGGAGTGTCTAACCTTGACATCTTTAAGACCTGTGGTCTTCATCTCCCAGAATTCCTCGGGGCGTAACCTTAAATTAAGGCAAGGCTGGAGATCCGTGATCTAGATCAGTGCATTTCAATCTTGGCAGCTTTAAGATGAGGGGACCTCAACTTCAAATAAGGAAGGAAGGAAGGAAGGAAGGAAGGAAGGAAGGAAGGAAGGAAGGAAGGAAGGAAGGAAGGAAGGAAGGAAGGAAGGAAGGAAGGAAG
>NW_015389155.1:40722-48075 GCF_001527695.2 Protobothrops mucrosquamatus | reverse complement strand
AATAGGAGAGGAGAAGGAAGGAAGAGAGAAGGAGGGGGCAAGGGGAAGGAAAGAAGGAAGGAAGGGAAAGAGGGAGGAGAGGAGGAAGGGAAAAAGGAAGGAAGGAGAAGGAGGGAGGAGATGAGAAAGAAGGAAAATAGGAGAGGAGAAGGAAGGAAGAGAGAAGAAGTAGAGGGACAAGGGGAAAGAAAGAAGGAAAAGAGGGAAAGGAGAAGAGAGGAGGAAGGGAAAAAAGGAAGGAGAAGGAGGGAGGAGATGAGAAAGAAGGAAAATAGGAGGAGAAGGAAGGAAGGGAGAAGAAGTAGAGGGACAAGGGGAAGGAAAGAAGGAAGGAAGGAAGGGAAAGAGGGAATGGAGAGGAGGAAGGGAAAAAGGAAGGAAGGAGGGAGGAGATGAGAAAGAAGGAAAATAGGAGAGGAGAAGGAAGGAAGGGAGAAGAAGTAGAGGGACAAGGGGAAAGAAAGAAGGAAGGAAGGGAAAGAGGGAGGAGAGGAGGAAGGGAAAAAGGAAGGAAGGAGAAGGAGGGAGGAGATGAGAAAGAAGGAAAATAGGAGAGGAGAAGGAAGGAAGAGAGAAGGAGGAGGAGGGGCAAGGGGAAGGAAAGAAGGAAGGAAGGGAGAGAGGGAGAGGAGAGGAGGAAGGGAAAAAGGAAGGAAGGAGAAGGAGGGAGGAGATGAGAAAGAAGGAAAAAGGGAGGAGAGAAAGAAGGAAGAGAGGAGGAGGAGGGGGGAGGAGGGAAGGAAGGGAAGGAGGGAAAGAAGATGCTGGCTAGGGAATTCTGGGAGTTGAAGTCTACAGGTCTTCAAGTGGCCAAGGTTGGACTCCCCTGCTATAACCCATGTAGACGTAAACACCGAAAAGAGATACTCAGTTTTGCTCAGCAACCTGCCTCTAGATTTAGGGATGTAGTTTAAAAATATCTCATTTGCATCCATGAATGCATAAACAGAGGGCAGGTGCTGAAAAGGAAGAGATGAACCTCACAGGCTGTTTTATCTAAAGTGGTGTTTTTCAAGTATGGCAACTTTAACCTGGATAAACTTCCACTCCCAGAATTCCCCAGCCAGCCATGCTTTAAGAGGGGTGGACTTCCAGTGCCAGAATCCTCCAACCTGCAGGCTTTAAGATGGGTGGACTTCCACTCCCAGAATTCCCCAGCCATCCTGCTTTAAGAGGGATGGATTTTAACTCCCAGAATTCCCCAGCCATCCTGCTTTAAGAGGGTGGACTTCCACTCCCAGAATCCCCCAACCAGCCATGCTTTAAGAGGGGTGGACTTCCACTCCCAAAATTCCCCAGCCAATATCTTTTAATATGAGTGGACTTCCACTCCCAGAATTCCCCAGCCAGCCTGCTTTAAGAGGGGTGGACTTCAACCCGCAGAATTCCCCAGCCAGCATGCTTTAAGAGGGGTGGAATTTCCCTCCCAGAATTCCCCAGCCAGCCTGCTTTAAGAGGGGTGGACTTCCACTCCCAAAATTCCCCAGCCAATATCTTTTAATATGAGTGGACTTCCACTCCCAGAATTCCCCAGCCAGCCTGCTTTAATATGAGTGGACTTCAACCCGCAGAATTCCCCAGCCTTCATGCTTTAAGAGGGGTGGACTTCAACCCCCAGAATTCCCCAGCCAGCCGGCTTTGGTGTAAGTCTGCCGGTTGTGGAATTCTGAGAGTTGAAGCCCAGCTGCCTTAAAGTGCCCAAGTCTAAAAAAACTCTAAAGCACCTCTTAAAAAAACAAAACAGGAACAGGTTCAAAAATGCTAACCGGATCGCTCGCCTACCTCCGAAGTCCTTCATTTTGCAAGCCAAATACACTTACCGCCGGCTGCGAGAGACACAAAGGACCAAAACAGCAGCCAGAAAAGGCCGCGTCTGTTCCCCATCCTGCCGAAACAGCCAACAGCTGCAAAACAGAACAACACAAAAGGGGAAATTCTCAAGTTTTTCTGAGAAAAAAACAAAAGGGGAAAAAAAAAACACCCCCACCAGCCTCCAAAGGCCAAACGCGCTCGTGTAAAATGCAATTATCGCAAAAGCAAATCGTTGCCTCTTCGCGGACAATCACATGATCAACGTATGGGCTCCTGGTTGCCAGTGCGGTTTTTGCAGTGAATAAAAAATTGCACTCGTGACGTGTCCCAAATCAGCGGCGGGGGGAAAAAGTTTTCAACTCCCCGATGACGGTCCTTATCTCATGCCAATCGATCCCGAGAAAGAGGATTCCCCGAGGACCAAGGCTGTCCACCAAGCGGCTCAAAACTAGAGATCAAAAGGATGGAAGGATGGTTTGGCCCATCAGTTTACTCAACGGTGTAGTAAGGCGAAGTGCTCCTCCACACAAAGGCTTCTGCGTCAGACAAATACGTTTTGCGAACAATCATTATCTGTGGCTCGTTCCGTCTCGCCTCTCCCTGTGTCCCTGCCCCACCCCGCTGCCGTTTTGTACATACACAACAAGGCATTATATCTGAGGCCAAAATTTGCACGGCGAAGCAAGGTGGTGGTTCAGCCACACCCGAATTTGTGACCTTTTTGGTCAAGAGTTGTTAAGTTAAATCACAGCAGTTAAGGGAGTCACTTTGTTGGAAACTAGCTGGGAAGGTCGTAAATGGCAGATTGGGCAAGACCTGGGGGCAACGGAGAAGATCTAAGAGGGACGGTTCAGAAGAGACTGAGTTAGATGAGGGAATAGAAGAGGAACTCATCAAATGTGCAGATGACACTAATCTGGCAGGAGTAGCCAACACCCCAGAAGACAAGCTCAGGGTCCAAAAAGTTCTCGACAGGCTGGAATAATGGGCCCTGTCCAACAAAATGAGTTTTAATGTGGAGAAAAGCCAAGTTTTATATTTAGGCAGGGAAAAACCAAAGGTACAAGTACAGATTGGGTGAGACCTGGCTCAAAAACAGCCACTGTGAGAGGGACCTTGGAGTCCTAGTGGACGATCACTTGTATGTGATAGATGTATCATCTATCTATTTACCTATCATCTATGTCTATCAAATATCTATCTACCTACCTACCTACCTACCTACCTACCTACCTACCTACCTACCTACCTACCTATCTATCTATCTATCTATCTATCTATCCAACAAAATGAGTTTCCATGTGGAGAAAAGCAAAGTTTTACATTTAAGCAGGAAAAATCAAAGGCATAAGTACAGATTGGGCGAGGCCTGGCTCAAAAACAGCCACTGTGAGAGGGACCTTGGAGTCCTAGTGGACGATCATTTAACCATGAGCCAGTCGTGTGCAGCAGCAACCAAAAAAGCTAATACAATCCTGGGTTGTATAAACAGAGGCATAGAATCAAGATCATATGAAGTATTAGTACCGCTTTAGAAAACCCTAGTGAGGCCACACCTGGAATACTGCAGCCAATTTTGGTCACCGTATCACAAAAAAGATGTTGAGAGTGTGGAGAAAAATCAGAGAAGAGCAACTAAGATGATCCAAGCCCTGGAGACTAAAACATAAAAAGAACGGCTGTGGGACTTGGGTCTGGCTAGTCTAAAGAAAAGAAGAAATAGGGGAGACAGGACAGCAGTGTTCCAGTATCTGAGGGGCTGCCACAAAGAAGAGGGAGTCATGTTATTCTCCAAAGCACCAGAGGGCAGGACGAGAAACAATGGTTGGAAACTGATCAAGGAGAGAAGCAACCTGGAATTAAGGAGAAACTTCCTAACAGTGAGGACAATTAACCAGTGGAACAGCTTGCCACCAGAAATCATGGGCACTCGATCACTGGAGGTTTTTAAGAAGAGGCTAGACAATAACTTGTCTGAAACGGTGTAGGATCTCTTGCTTGAGACTAGAAGATCTCCAAAGTTCTATTCTATTCTATTCTATTCTATTCTATTCTATTCTATTCTACTCTATCCCAAATTCTACTCTATCCCAAATTCTACTCTATCCCAAATTCTATTCTATTCTATTCTATTCTATTCTATTCATGTGATCCCAGGATACTGCAACTGTCATAAGTACATCGCAGCTGGATTTTGACCATGTGATTGTGGGGATGCTGTGACAGTTATAAGTATGAGGACTGATCATAAATCACTTTTTTCAGTGCTGTTGTAACTCCCAACGGTCCCAAAACGAATGGTTATAAATTGAGGACTATCTGTATTCCACCAATCGGATACACTCTTATGATTCGCAAATGCAAAAGGGCCACAATTTGCCCTTTTGATGGCAGGAAACAATCTGCTCTTCTAGAAACGTTTCCTTGTGTGAAATTGTTTGCAAATGCAGCATAACAGAAATCTGATAATGTAAGAGTCAACTGTCATTTTTATCTCCACAATAGGACGCTTTATCCATAAACCTCTACGGCTAATGTCATTTTTTTTTTAAAAAAAAAATTAGATCACAATCCTACGTGCCGTGTACAATTTTGAGTTTTAATGCATTGAAAAGGTCTGGGGGTCTCCTGCTTGAGCAAGGGGTTGGACTAGAAGACCTCCAAGATCCCTTCCACAGCTCTGTTATTCTGTAAAAAAAGGCCTCTGACTACAAGATAGAATTAAAGTGTTGATATCTTGTAGGAAATATGACAAATGCAATCTTGTACCAAAAGAAGGCAAATGTGATCAACCAAGTGTGAACACTAGACTGACACGTTGTAAAGGAAAAAAAAACTTCCTGTATGAATATCTGAGCTAACATTTACCCTCGCCCACTTGATTTGGATCTACTTTTGCAACAATAAACAGCTAAAATAATTGCCTTCCTCATTTCACCCTGATTTATTTACCATTCAGGCTGGGAAAACAGAATTCAGCTGACTACCAGCCAACAGCTGTTTAAATGATTTATTTTCTTATAGATAAGAGCTAAAGAAAGCAAAATAAAATATTTTTCTCTTCATCAGTACATTAAATCTCATCTTCTGAATTCTCACTTTATGTCTCAGCTCAGTATAAAGCTTCTGCATCAGCAATAATGGTCTTTTTAAAAAGGTATACATTTAGATATCATTTAAACCAGGGGTCTTCCAACTTGGCCCTTTTATGACTGGTGGACTTCAACTCCCAGAATTGCTCAGCCAGGCACGCTGGCTGAGGAATTCTGGGAGTTGAAGTCCACAAGTCATAAAAGGGCCAAGTTTGAAGAGCGCTGATTTAAACATAAACAACTACCATAAGAGTCAACTCTAGATGAGACGAGCTAATATATGCTAAGTTTAATAAATAACTAAATAAAACATAGATGATTTGGGGATTGTACCACTATATACAGGTAGTCCTCAACTTACAACGGTGCATTTAGTGACCGTTCAAAGTTACGACATTGAAAAAAGTGACTTATGACCATTTGTCACACGACCGTTGCAGCATCCCCGTGGTCACGTGATCAAAATTCGGACACGTGGCAACTGACTCGTATTTACGACGGTTGCAGTGTCCCAGAGTCACGTGATCCCCTTTTGCGACCTTCTGACCAGCAAAGTCCATGGGGGAGCCAGATTCACTTAACGACCGTGTTCCTAACTTAACAACTGCAGTGTTTCAGTTAACAGCGATGGCAAGAAAGGTCGTCAAACGGGGCAAAACTCACAGTAACAACTGTCTCGCTTAGCAACAGAAATGTTGGGCTCAATTACGGTCATAAGCCGAGGACTACCTGTATGTCATTACACGTAGGTAATCTATGCCAGGGCTTTTCAACCAGTGGTAGGGGGACCACCTGTGGTCCATTGGCACCTGGCAAGTGGTACGCGACGATCCTAGAAAAGTGGTAGCGGGGGAGGGGAATGAGCTGAACCGGTGGCAGCACCGCACAAGCCTGAGCGAGAGACGGCTGGAGCTGCAGGGCTGTCAGGGCTCAGCGGAAGCGCCAGGATCAGTGCCACTTTCCAGCTGGAGCTCAGCCCTGATCCTGGCGCTTCTGCTGAGCCCAGAAGAAGCGCCGATCAGCTGGACTGTTGCAACATCTCCAGGGTCTTGTGATTTACATTCAGATGCTTGGCAACTGATTCATATTTATGATGGTCACAGTGTCCCAGGGTCATGTGAAGTGACCAAAACCTGCTGCAACCACCCAGCAGACGGGGGGAATAAAAACCAAACACCCCCCACCCCACCCCTGCTGCCAATCCTCAACAGAAATGCTCACAACAATGAAAACCTCGGACGGGAGGAAGAGCATCGCCGGGTGGGCAGGCAGGTGTCTTGCTCGGCTGTGGCTTGGGGGGCACTTTTTTCAGTGCCATTGTAACTTTGAACAGTCACTAAGAGAACTGTTGTAAGTCGAGAACTACCTGTACTTTATCACTTTTTTCCTTTTTGGGGGGGGGTCATCAAGTTTTTGACACCTTGATAGGCGACTGGTGGTACTTGGATGTTGCCATATCCTAAAAGTGGTACAATGGGTGAAAAGATTGAAAAGCCCTGATCTATGCCTTGCCCCCCCCCCCCCATTTTTTCCTTACTGTTTGTTTGTTACAAACAATGGGAACTGTAGTCAAGGGCATATGGGAAATGTGGGCTCCATTTCCCCCCTCCAAACACCCCCAGGATTCTCGGTGTCCGAGAGGCCATGAACTCTGTCCATGCTCAGAAGCTCTATCACTCAAGAGGGGCAGACATTCTGGGAGGGAGGGAAATCTTGAGGTTTGGGGAGGGGCTTCCTAACCAGAAGGGGCATAAATTTCTACGACTAATGGGGGAGGGTCGTCATTTCTCGCCCCTATCCTCCTTGGGGTTCTGGACTACAACTCCCATCGTGTAGGAGGGCGCCCAGTTGGAGAAGGGTAACGCTAGACAGATCTGGGGGGGGCTCTCTCCCCGAAACCACAACCCCCGTCATGCAATGCGGTAGCTAACCGTCGAAGCTCACGATGAGACTTCGCGGGGCACGCTGGGAGCGGTAGTCCTCCTCACTCCCTTTCCCACAGATCGCTCCGTCCCTCAGATTGGTCCCCGGGGCTTCGGCTCCGTCCCCCGCCGCCTCCCGAGGGGGCGTCCACTTACCCGGAGAAGCAGCGCCGCTGCTCCATCCCGCGAACATGACTCCCCGCCCCGTCCCTATCGTCCCGTTCTTGCCGTTGCTCACGAGATCGGCTCTATATAGTGACAGGACGGGCATTCCCCCCCTTTTCCCTTTCGCTTGCCGTAGCGGCCATCTTGGTTGGGTAAAAGGGTGGCCGTTTCCGTGGCAACGAGTCCCTCTTGCGCATGCGTGAAGGATCCAGGGCTTCCGGGGTGGGAGGTGATTAAGAGGATGAGAGGGCCAGGACGCGCCCAACATGGCGACCGCGGGTCTTAGTCCGCCATATTGGATGTGGCGAAGCCATTCACACAGCACAAAACACGGCGTGACCTCTTCAACATGGCTGCCGCGC